>NC_064853.1:19043662-19132373 GCF_024139225.1 Suncus etruscus
TGGGATTTGTCATTGTAACGAGGATGTGTCTTGGGTTGTTTTTCTTTGGGTCTCTTTTAGCTGGTAGTCTTCAGGCATGCAGGATTTGATTGCATGTAGTCTTTAGCTCTGGGAATATCTCTTTGATGATGTGTTTGACAGTAGATTCTTCCCGGAGATCTCCTTCCTGGGTTTCTGGGACTCCAATGATTCTTATGTTGTTTCTGTTGAGTTTATCAATGACTTCTATTTTCATCTGTTCGCACGCCTTGAGAACTTTTGCCTGTTCATTTGTCTTAAGGTTCTTTTCCAATTTCTTCTGTTGTGTTGAGTTTTTCTGCATCACATCTTCCAGTACTCCAATTCTCTCCTCAGCTGCTGATACCCTGTTGGCAAGGCTATCTTTAGGTTTTCAGTTGAGCAACCGTGTTTTTGAGATCTGTTATTTCGGTTTGGAGTTTTCTGATTTCTGTCTTTGTGTTCTCTTCAGATCGATCTATGCTTTTTTTGAGTTCTACGAATATATTCCATATTTCTATTCTAAATTCCTTATCTGAGAGGTTAATCAGGTGGTTGGAATTTATTAGGTCATCCAAGCTTTCGTCTTCATTCTCTGTGGATGGTGTTTGCCTGCGAGGTTTCCCCATTGTCACGCTTGTAGAGTGGTTTTTCCTGCGTGTTGTGGTGGGGTTCATTGGTTAGAAAGAGTGCGCTTCGGGGCCGAGCTCTTCTGCTGCCGTTAGTTGACAGTTTTTTGGGTGTGCGCTCCCTAGGCCTCTGAGGAAATCTTCAGGGATTCAGAAATACAGGCAGACAGGCACAGGCAGAAGTTTCCTTTGAAGTCCTCAGAGTGAACAAAGGCACAGCAGGGCGGAGCCTCCACAGGCCAGACACCTCAGCTTATTGGACCGAGACTCCCGCAGCCAGAATGTACTTACCGGGCAGCTTCAAAACACAGTTTTTTGGGGGTGCGCACCCTAGGCCTCTAAGGAAATCTTCAGAGATTCAGAAACACAGGCAGGCAGGCACAGGCAGGAGAAGTTTCCCTTGAAGTCCCGGCTGTCTCATTTTCATGGTGGGTTGGGGTAGGACAGAACATCCAGTCATCAGGGCAGGAGACACAGCCCACACTGGGCTGGGCGTTGGAGACAGATGTACTGGTACACTGGGCCTCTGGTACTATGGTAAGGCTGAACAGTGCTCTGAGGTGGAGAAGGATGCTCTTAAACAAGTGACGAATCAGAGTTCGGAGCTGAGTGACATACTCAGCAGCCAATCTGAAGGCCCTGGTAAAGCCTGATTTTCTTCCATGTGAAAGTAAGAGAAAACTGAAAGTAAGAGAAAACCTGCTGAACTGTAGTGAAACATTAGAGGTCATGCAGAGTCCTGACATACCACCTTACATATATCTAGCAATGAGAGCTTATCATTATTATTATTATTGAAAAATATTCTCTTTGAACCCACACATTTTCATTTGTACTTTTCTAAATTCAGAAAATTAAATAAAATGGTCTTGTTAACCCCAACTGGGTGTCAATAACAAGTACAGGTAAAAGGCAAGGTTGGCAGTAGACAGGGCAGGTTTTCATCAGAAGAAATTCTGGTTTTCTTTCTTTTGGGGGCTGGAGGCTTTGGACCATACTCAGCAGTGCTCAGAGCTGATTACTCCTGACTCTGTGCTCAAGGATCACTAAAGATAGATCTCAGTGGCTTGATCCTCAGGTTGCTAGTTCCATGGCAAGTAGGTCCACACTACAGTCAGAGAAGAATTCCACATGGGGTAGCAGTGTTTTGAACCCAGGTCAGCAGCATGCTAGGTAAATGTCTTACCCTTTGTACTATTGCTTTGGCTCCTAGCTTTTATTTTTTCATGTCAGACAAAACAAAATAATTGGGTCTCAAATCTGTGTTTCTTGTAGATAAATGGTAAAAACAAAACAAAAACAAAAAGATAGATCATATTTATTTTTATATCTGAGAAAATTCTATTAAGACTCTGATCTCTTCGATCAAGTTTACTTGCTAGTTGACATCTAAGGCTAGTGGGCAATGATTTGAGATCAATCATGACATGCACCTCAAGCAGTTTCTGATGAGGGTGGGGTGGGGGAAAGAGAGAGGTCCAGGAAGCTTCTGGGGCTAGTGGAGAATGATGAAATTCTTGTCAAGACAAGCAGCATCCTCCTTCATTTAAATTAGCATCTACTGTGTACCAGGCTTGGTATAAATAGAAAGGATACTTTAACCCTAGTTTTCAATGTAGACATTGAAATCAGAGAGTAAAAGAGAAAAATGTTCTACCCGATGCTTCTCAGGAGCTGCATATGTTCTTTGGGTGATGGTGACTTGAGAAAAGTGATATAAAATGGCTACATAGTAGACTGTACAGTGAAACCAATCAACCAACCAACCAACTGAAAAACCAATAAAGCTAGCAGAGTTGAATTCATACTAGCTTTGAGTAAGACTGGATTCATTTTTTTTACTTATTTTCTTACTATATTTTTACTATCTTATTTATTTTTAATATTTTAATAAATAATTTCAGTTTTGGGGCCAATTCCAATAGTGCTTAGGGGTTACTTCTGGCTCTTTACTCATAAAGTACTTGGCAACCTTGGAGAACCATATGGGATTCCGGGGATTGAACCCAGATTGGCCATATGCAAGGCAAATGCCCTAATCCTGTGCTATTGCTCCAGACACCTATTTATGTGTTTGTTTGTTTATTACCACACTTGGCAGTGTTCAGTATTGACTTCAGACTCTGTGCTCAGGGATTATTCTTGGTGCTGCTTGGAGGAACATATGGGATGCTGGGGACTGACCCCATGTTTACTGCATCCAAGGAAAGCACCTTACCTAATGTACTATCTTTCTCCTAGTTATGTAAGGCCTGGATGATATTTTCTTTATCTTCATCTTACTTATTTACTTTAAAATTTTGGAAGGGTGTGATTTGAGACCATACTCACTGGTGTTCAGGGGCTACTCTAGGTGGTATCTGAAGACCATGCACTGGAGGAGATGGCACAAGTTCAGGCACAAGCCAGACAAGCACCCTAATCCCAGCACACTCTCTTCAGCCCTTTCCTCCCATTTTCTATGAGGCCTCAGCTATTAGCTAAAGACCTTATCCCCAATCTTTGCTCAAGGACACAGTCATCCTGCTAACAAAAACCAAAGCCAAACTTTAAACTTTTAAGTAGGGATGTTGAGCAAGAGCTGGGTCAAGAAGGTCCTTTCACATTACACTAAGGAGTGGGTCATTTTTCTCTCGAAGGTCTGAGAGAACAACCTGAAGTTATGAAGCATCAATAGCTTTGTAACCGCAAGCTCAGAGACCTCTGATGCCTCATCCTCTGCAGCACATATTCAGGACAACCAGAAGCCAAACTTACGCTGTGGTTCACTTGGGGTTTGTTTTGATTCACAACCAAGTGCATAACGAAAGATAATCTGTTGTGTGGCTGAAAACGTTTTTGTGGTCACTGGCGACGTCAGGGCTCCACACGAAGCCAGGCCTTCCCTGGCTGACCAGAGTCGTTAAGCACCAGATGAGCCCTGTGGTGGGGAAAAAGGAGTGGTTTCCTCCAGTTGACTGAGTCAGCAGAGCCAGGCAGCAGAAAGGAGGCTTTACCAAGGCCTCACATCCCTTTCTCTGAAGACCTTCACTATCAACAACTCATCAACCATCTTTGTTTCCTCAAAGAGCATTCATGTCTACTTCACCTTCCATAGTTTAATTATTCCAAACCTGCTTCTTTGATCCTGGATATTGAGCCACCAGATCAGCTTAGGCAGAAAAGCCACTTTGGGATCAGGGAGATGGTACAGGAGTTAAGGTGCTTTTGTAGCACATAGTGAACTGCAGTTGGATGCATGATACCACAAAGGGTTGTTTGAGTCCTTCCACGAGAAACTCATGAGTACAGAGCAAGGAATAAGCTCTGAACACCATGGTATGGCTCAAACCAAACTACAAACAAGTTAAAACCAATATCTAAAGACTGAACCTTGGACTTTCCAAAGGGCAAGCACAGTGATGAGAAAACCAGAGATGCTCTGTGTTAACTCAGTCATGGTCTGGCCAGGACCCTCTTTCTTCACTCAGGATATGACTCGGCATGCAGGCTTATGTGTAAAATGGGTCTTTCAAGCTGACACTCTGCTGGCCCCTGTTTCTATGCACTTCACTTACTGTTCTTGCTCTCAAAGCCTTGGAGAAGGCTACCTTCCACATCAAGTATGCTCCTCATTAAAACTATCCAATACCCTTGAGATACCCCCCTTCTATCTAGAGAGCTTCCAGAAAGCTTCCGGAAAGCTTTAACCTCACCTCTTCAAACCAATCCTTTAGATACCTCCAGAAAGTAGAAAAGAACATTATTTATTTAAAGAGAGGGAAGCTTTCACTATAAACTGTTGCTTGTTACTAGACTTGGTTTCTGAGAAGCCTCAACTCGAGGACATTTCCTAAAATGTGACTGCTGGGAGCCATTTTTCAGACTCCACAAGACCATGTTGCAGGCTGAAGCTGTACTCCAGATTTTATCCTTGCCCCAGACTATTTCAAAAGACTTAAAGGGACATGTATGTCTCCTTTGAATATTTCTTTAAATGTATTTCCTTAATAGGTATAATTCTTATTGTTTATCTTCTTATGTAGTGGCCGTTTACCCCACTCTTTTTTTGGGATATATTTAGTAGAAAATTCTAGTAGATAAATACTTCTTGTGCTTTGAAAAAAATAAAGAGAGGGAAGCATAGAAAAGTAATGTGAATCTCTCAAGCTCACACAGACAGGAATTATCAATGTCAAAATGTAGACCCTTTTAAATATTTCTAAAAAGAAGTGAATTTTTTGATTGGTGTACTATTGAAAGGGACACCAATAATTTCAGTGAAGTAAGAAACTGCCTCTTTCTACCAAGACTACTTTTCAACGTGCCTCCTGAGTGATGTTAGCCCAGAAATCTATCATGCACCCAACTGAAAGTTTTGATTCTGGCAAGAAGACAGATAGAGGGACCAGAGTGACAGAACAGCAGGTAGGGAATCTTGACTTGCTGTGTTCTACCTGAGTTTAACCCCTAGCACCGCATATTCTAGTTCCCTACAATTTGGTCCCCCATGTCCTGGCAGAAGTGAGAGCCAGGAGCAAGTACCATCAGATGTGACTTAAAAAAAAAAACAATAGGGGCCGGGCGGTGGCGCTAAAGGTAAGGTGCACCTGCCTTGCCTGCGCTAGCCTTGGACGGACCGCGGTTCGATCCCCCGGTGTCCCATATGGTCCCCCAAGCCAGGAGCAACTTCTGAGTGCATAGCCAGGAGTAACCCCTGAGCATTACTGGGTGTGGCCCAAAAACCAAAAAACAAACAAACAAACAAACAAAAACAATAAAAGAAGACAGATGAAACTTCTATTGGTAATTATTTTGTTTTGTTTTGTTTTTCGGGCCACACCCATTTGGTATTCCTGGTTAAGCGCTCAGAAATTGCCCCTGGCTTGGGGGGACTATATGGGACGCCAGGGGATCCAACCGAGGTCCTTCCTTGGCTAGCACTTGCAAGGCATACACCTTGCCTCTAGCGCCACCTCGCCAGCCCCAATTGGTAATTATATCAGCATTTCTCAACTGGGAGTCATGTGGTTCCATGTGGATATTCCAAAGGGGCCAAGAATAAAAATTATATAAAGTGGTCGTAGTGGTGGAAGTATACATACACAAAATTCACTAAAGAGCTTAAGGTATGGCTCAGTTTGTAGAGTGTGTTATTTAATAGATTAGGCCTGGGATTTCATCCCTAGAAGCACAATGCTCCCACTTAGCTTTACTGGTTGTCATCCTGAAGGTCCTGAGCACTGTTGAGAGCACTTCACTCTGGAGAAGCCCATCTTCTCTCCTGATCATCTCTCTCTTTTTATTTTGTTGTATATTATCTAATTATTTATTCAATCACTTATTCCTTAATTCCCAAGTCAAGTCTCCTTTCTCATATTATCATCTATATTTTCCTTCATGACACTCATTTTTGTTTGTTTTCTTTTTGGGCCACACCCAGCATCACTCAGGGGTTACTCCTGGCTCTATGCTCAGAAATCGCTCCTGGCAGGCTCGGGGGACCATATAGGATGCCGGGATTCAAACCACCGACCTTCTGAATGCAAGGCAAACACCTTACCTCCATGCTATCTCTGCGGCCCGACACTCATTTTTATTTGTAGTTTCATATTTGTAGATTCATTATAAGATCTTCTTCTGAGGAGACTATGCATTTGTCCTCTTCCCCTCACTTTGTGATGGTGATGCCCAGGGGTTGGTGGGCACCACAGGGTTGGTAATAGTGAACCTAGAGATCTCACAGTTGAGCTGCCAGCTCTACTTAGTATCAGTGTCCCTGGATTATAATCAGCAGTGTGAAGCAGTGCTGCCATTGTACTGGTGATGTCATACTTGTAGGTAGATACTCCATCACTATTGATTTAATGGACCTGGCCATGCCCTTGGAATTGGACTTTGACATGCCCCTTGGACACACCCTCTGTAATGGACAATAATCTGGGGATGTACAAGAAAAAAGTTTAACTTGTGAGGTGGTGGCCCATGTAAAAGATCAGAGCAAAGCCTGCTGACCTGCCAGGGGGCCAAGGTCCTGAGATAAAGCATCAGCAAGATAATGCCTGTTTCATATCTATCTATCTTTCTATCTCTCTTCTCTTGCTCTCCAAATTTCTTTCAACAAAAACTATTTCACCTCACAAAAATATTCCTTTAAAAATATTCAGTAATTTTACTATTTATTAGTGAAATAGAAATGAATGGGCAACAAAACTTGCTCTCCAGGTATATACTGACAGGTGAGCAAGGAAGACTGCCTGGAAAATGACAAGAACTGAGAAAAATGCACTGTGACTGAACAGTGGTACCATATCATGAAAACAGGAGGCATGTCTCTTTACTTAATATGGAAGCTTCAAAATAAAAAGCTGAAGTTAAGATTTGAACACAAGGTGGGAGCTAGGAGAAGGAAAGGATTACAGTCAGAGTAAGTGGAGACAGAGCACAGGGTAGAAGGGCTAGAGGAGAGAATGGGAAGGAAGGCAGTCCTCAGTGGGGCTGGATACCAAGACAAAGGCCCTCAGGATGGCTAAGGGACCAGGGAAAGCAGAAGAAACAACACTCAAGTTTGGGGTGAGAGAGAGAAAGAGAGAGAGAGAGAGAGAGAGAGAGAGAGAGAGAGAGAGAGAGAGAGAGAGAGAGACCAAGGCTGTCTTCTTCTCTGAGATCTAATCTCTTCTATAAATGAAAGGGTTGAGCTGGATGACTTCTAAGGTTTCTATTCTAACTGCTCATCAAATGGATGATCAATGACAGAAATGCCTTTCATGTGGTCAGAAAGTTAGCAGTGAAACAGTATACATGGGCGCCTGAAGTCTTTTGTGAGTTCTAATGATGAGGAAGGAAGACAGAAGTAGGCTCCAAGTGACTTGACCTCAGAGCCGCCAGATGGGCCACTTACTATGTGATAGACCAAGTCCCTCAAACACTCTTACATCTATACACAGAGAAAATAATATTTCTATGGATCCCAGAAAGGATAAAAGAAGACCACACAGTTTACAATAAGCAGCAGTTATCAATGACACAACTAAAGTCACAGGTACTAACTA
Source organism: Suncus etruscus (assembly GCF_024139225.1). NCBI lineage: Eukaryota > Metazoa > Chordata > Mammalia > Eulipotyphla > Soricidae > Suncus > Suncus etruscus. The sequence goes on from NC_064853.1 coordinate 19,051,320, forward strand.
GACCAGGCAGATGGTAGATTTTATATTCTTCGGATAGTGACTAGAAGTCTGACATCACAGGCCTTGGGTATGCAGAGGACTGGGTGATGGTCTTGGTCTTGAAAGCTCAAGGTCCATGGCAGAGATGCATACTGAATACATGTTTATAGAACAAGATGAGCCACCAGAGGCAAAGGAGAAAAGTGCTGAAGTCATAGGAAGGAAGGTGAGATAATGTTTGTCTGGAATCAGAGGAGGCAGCTTGGGGGAAAGATGTAGAGAAAAACAATGCTTGAAATGGTGACCAACAGCTTATAACAAGCTACCTAAGATACTTCTCAGTGAAAGCATAAAAAATGATCAAGTCCAGTTTTGTTCAATAATGAAGAACTCCACTTTGGATTATAACAGAATGCCTCTTTTTGCAAAACATTTCAGGAAATAAAGAGAAAGTGGGAAAAGTAAGCAGAAGAAGCATTGATTCATTTGTAAGTTCTTAAGTTTTCCCAGTTTTAACATGAAATGTTACCAGCTTCTTGGCTATAACTTAATGCTATCTTACAAGGGTACAAAGAGCTGAAGGGAAGCCATTTCAGGGAATATCAGTAATGACCATGTATTCATGGGCTCAAGGTTATTTCTCCTACACAGAGATTAGATGAAAAATTTGGACATATTGACCATCATCCTTTAGCTTTATAATATATATGGTCAGGAGCTTTTCAATTGTCAATAAAGGACAAGGAGGCATTCTCAGGTCCCATAATCATAAAAAATAACTACTCAGTGGAAGAAAAGTTTTTTTCCTTTGCTAGTGACAGAAGCCAGAAGAAAACAGCAGATCAGTAATAGATGCTCAACAATGTTTTTATGATAAAAAGAGATAAAAAGTCATGAAGCTCACCACAAAGAGCGGTGAGTTCAGTTAGAGAAATAACTACACTGAGAACTATCATAACCATGCAAATGAATGAAGGAACTGGAAAGACTGTCTAAAGTACAGGTGGGGGTGTGGTGGGATGGAGGGAGATTTGGGACATTGGTGGTGGGAATGTTGCACTGGTGTAGGGGGGTGTTCTTTACATGACTGAAACCAATCACAATCATATTTGTAATCAAAATGTTTAAATAAAGATATAAAAATTAGATAATAAGATAAGGAAGGAAAAAGGAAAAAGAGACAGAGAAGGAGAAACATGTGAGTGGAGAGGTAGAATATTCTTTTTGTTTTTTGTTTTTGTTTTTGTTTTTGGGCCACACCCGGCGGTGCTCAGGAGTTACTCCTGGCTATCTGTTCAGAAATAGCTCCTGGCAGGCACGGGGGACCATATGGGACACCAGGATTTGAACCAACCACCTGGTCCTGGATCGGCTGCTTGCAAGGCAAACACCGCTGTGCTATCCATCCAGGCCCGAGGTGGAATATTCTAGATGTAGGATTGATGTCAGTGCTTGGAAGTTGAAGACAGCTACTTGATCATTCTATTATATGAGCAGGACATATGGTTGCTAAGTTAGTTATCATTCAAATCTAAAGGACCAGAAAGAATGGGAGTCTGAGAGGCAACGTAAGGGAGAGGTGGAAAACACGAATTTGATTAAAGTGTAATGGAGTTGAGAACTATTCTCAAAAAATTCTGTAAAAATAAACAATAAAACTTGATGAGGGTAGGGGACTCAAAGAAGCTAATATGGAAATGGGAATTTCAAAGGATGCACAGGATCTGGCAGGCTTGCATGGAACTGTAGCAAAGGAGTCTTGAGGCACAGGGACTGACTCCCTAAGTAGTACAGAAACAACCAGCCTAAGAAAGTATTTCTTCAGTTAAGAAGAAATATTTGGGGGCCGGGCAGTGGCGCTGGAGGTAAGGTGCCTGCCTTGCCTGCGCTAGCCTAGGACGGACCTTGGTTCGATCCCCCGGTGTCCCATATGGTCCCCCAAGAAGCCAGGAGCAACTTCTGAGCGCATAGCCAGGAGTAACCCCTGAGCGTCACAGGGTGTGGCCCAAAAACCAAAAAAAAAAAAAAAGAAGAAATATTTGTGTCTATTATACATAAAGTGCTTTTTAGGAGACTAGGATACAAAAATAAAGTCCTATCCTCATGGAACATACAGTCAAGTAGAGTAATAGAAATATATGAATGCCCAACTGAAGAACATGCCAGCTCCGAGAATATGATATTGAAAAATAAAGCAGGAGAGAAAAATAATGCAGTTTGGAGATGGCATGTCCTAATTTTAATTGGTCAGGGAGACCTTCCCAATGGGACTCCCAGAAGTGACATTGTAAGGGAGTAAAGGAGTAATATTTGAAGTTAGGAGTGAAAGAACAAAGGTGGAAAAGCAAGTATCATGGCATCATGGTACAAAGGCACTTGAAAGCCCATATGAAGAACACAGGGTCAGTGTAGCTGAAATGGTGTGAAGAGGAAGGAGCAAGAGGGATCAATTGGGACAGACAGAATATGAGTGGATAAATGGGGGAAGAGAGTGGGAGTTAGAGACTAGTGCATTATTTTTCCTTTCCTTGATCCTTTCCTTCTTTTGAAGAATGATCCTAGCATGTTATAAGCTTAAAGGATTAAGTGATGTGATTTGTTAATGTAGTTGAACTGGTGGGACAGGCAGAAAAGGGGGAAAAAAGGAGGGGCCTGTGGATGCCCTTGTCAGTAAAGGATTGACACAATCTCAAGATCTTAGGGGAAGACAGCTGCATTCACTTCTCATTCTCTGGGTATATTTGCTCTATGAACTCTTTTCCTTTGCCCTCACTTGAAATTTCTAGTGAATTCTTAGGATTCCTCCATTTTTACTTAACACAAAATCTTAGGTCTCCCTACAAGACTTTAATTTAAAATTCAAAACTTCTGTGACATCTAATGGAACATGTCCCACTACAATGATATCAGCTTACTCCAGGCTTAGCAAATACCTAGAGGGGCCTGCTCAGTGGTATCCTCTGTAGTCTCCACTATTTCAGCCAACATGCTGGTGCTGCCTGGTTTCACCCACACAGCAACCATGAGACTAGGAAAGTCCTTCCTTAGTGATGATACTATTTGATTTGGGCACACCTGGCTCTTTTCAGGGCTTTCTCCTGACTGTGTGCTCAGGGACTGTTCTTGGTAGGGTTCTGGGAAACATATGTGGATTGAACCTGGGATGTCCAGGTGCAAGGCATGATCCTTCCCTTCTGTATTAATTCTCTGGTCACTAATGGCATAACAGTTTTTGAATGTCCTAGAGGCAGGGTGAATATCCAAATTGTGCTTTGGATGATTCAATGCCATGTGCGCATTGGGAACTCATCCCTCAGAACAGGCCTCAAGTCAGCTAGTGCTGGGTTGTCCTTTTCTTTCCTTCTCTTCCTTCCCTGCCCTCTGCTATTCTGCTCAGAACTCCTGTTTATGGTCTATCCCCAGCCTTCAGAGGGTTTGGCTGTTTCTTTTCTATAACAATCTGATCAACTGGCTCCCTTGTGCCAGAAGCATCATATAAAAGTGAACACCCCGGGGGCGGGAAGTGGAATAATAAAAAAAAAAAGTGAACACCCCATGCTTCTCTGATACAGCAGACTCTCTGGGTCCCTTTCCTTAGTCTTAGCTTCTGAATTCTTCCACTTTCATTTTCTGTCTCAGGGTAGTTTTTAACACTAAAACAAGTGTTACCAAACTGATCTGTTTGCTGCAGATATGTACATCTGTACAGGTAGGCTAACTTCTGGGGCCTTTCCCTCAAACTTCATGATAGGAAGCCTCCCGATTGTAATATCCTGCTACTAATAGCTTGGGTTATAGAAAAGGGAGAGAAAGTTGTAGAAAAAAGGGAGAAAGTACACAGAGAACAAAAAATTTATCTTTACTTTCAAGGCAATAGAGAATTGTAGTGACTGCCCATCGGGACTGAGAAGAGAGAGAAAGAAAAAGTAAGAATAAAAAAAAAATAAAAAAAATAAAAAAAAAGAGGAGTAGAGAGGAAAAGAGAGAGAGGAAGAGAGAAAAGAGAGAAAGGAAGAGAGAGGAAAAGAGAGCAAGAGAGAGGAAAAGAGAGAGAGGAGAGGAGGTAAAGAGAGAAAGAGAAAAGCCAAGTATACATTTTGTTGCTCCAGGAGTCTGAGACCTGTGACTGCTACCTAGAGGTTTATGAGATAGACACATGAAAATTTACCAGACTGAGAGAGGCCCTGATTCAAGAAACAAAGAGAAAGGAGTAGATACAAAGCACACAGTATCTCTGTGATGCTTTATTCTACCCACCCCCCTGCTGTGGACCAGTAGGTGCTGCTCTGGTCACTATCAACTGGGCCCTCTGCAACTATCCAAGTTTTCCCTTCTATGCCCAGCATGATGAGGGGGCGTGTCCAGGTTTAACTATCATCATAGTGGGTTTACTCAAGGGTATGTCCAAGTCCAACTGCCTTACATCAATAGAGAGTCATAAAGGCCTTTTGAGCAGAGGTCATATTGGGAAAAGGTGATGGATTTCTAGACACTAGACATTCTAATAGTTTCTTTTAGAATTGGGAAATACAGACTTAGAATCACATTGGATATTTAAAACCACTAGGATATACTTCCCTAATTACCTGCCTTACGATCCTCAACATTCCATAGCCATGCACCTTGCCCAGGTTTCCTTACTTACTCTTTCTTACAGGTAAACTGCCAACCTGCCATAGAACCCAATCTTTGCCCAACTTCACACCAGACTCCTTAAGCCTGCAGTAACACACTCAGGCAACCTTTTGTGAGTCCTTTACTCTTAATTCATAAGAGTTATGAATTAACTGCCCATCTCTTATGAGCCATATATAAAAATGGGAAGACAGTGGCAAGAGATAAATGGTCAACTTGAAGGAAGAAAATGAAATAAGCAATTATTTCATTAAGGAGAGTATTTTATATTTGTCCTGATTAAATCATCTTTAACCACCTGGCTTCTGTTCAAATCAATGTGAATCTTTAAGGGCATCATCTATTAGCCTGCAGCAAAATGTTCTGTGACTGACTCATTCATTTATTCCTTCATATGTCAAATGACTAAGCTGGCCGTGCTAAGAGTTGAAAGGCTGTAAGAATGGCAATGGAACATCTCAACTCATTGTGCGAGGGAAAAGACAAGGAGCTATACTTTCAAATTCAGTTAGTCAACAGATACTTTAAAATTTCATTCCATTCATTCCTTTAATAGATACTGAATATCTACCCCTTAAGCTCTGTGCTAGCCACCAAGGTCACAATGGTAACAAGGCCCCTGGGGAAATGCTCAGAGATGGGGCTCCCAGGCTCATAGTAGACACCAAAAATTATCACCAAGTACAGTCATCCTCTGCTGAATGCTAGAGAAGACCCTCAGTTTTGTGTAGAGAAAACCTCCAAGTGTACCATGCTCACTGAAAGACTTAATTCCCTCTATTTTTTGAATGCAAATTTTTTGCGGGGAAGGGACCTCCCAATCTAGAATCACAGGGCATAAAGGCTACTCTTAGCCATACTTAGCCAACTAGGATAGATGGTTCAATGCTCAGGCTCGTAATACAATTCTGCTCAGGGACAGCAATATGAAGGGTTATCAGAGCCACACTCCATATACTCTGAGGACCAAGTAGTGCTAGGAATCAAATTAGGTTCCTTGTATATCCTCATGTATCTCAGTTTTTTGAGTCTCTCATTCCTCCCCCTGAGAATGTTTTTTATAAACATGATAATTTCTCAACATAATATTGAAGGTTCTGATGCATAGTCAGTTACACATTAACACAAAAAGCTTAAAGAAGAAAAGAGAAAACTAGGTAAGTGACATTATCTTGGAGAGAGGACTGTTATTTCAGTTTGTGTCACTCTCTTGCCTGACCAAAGTATCCAGTTCAATATCAATGTCTTACAGAAGCCTTCATTTGCCATTTGAACCACACACCAAGCTCTAGTCTTTAAAAGTTCTATGGAAGAAACCATGCATGCAGAGTGTATGAAATATGTGTATTTTAAAAAGAAATAAGATAATTTAATATAGTTTCTAGATCAATTTTAAAATAAATATACTAATTCAGTGATAGCTAGATAATATAAAATTATAAAACTGATGATAAAACTACATGTAATTCATAAAAGCAATTTAAAGTCATCATGTAGAAATCAGATTCCCTCACATTATTTGTAGTCCTTCCCTTTTTATAAATTTAAGCATAGAAATAACACAATAGGATCTAATATACATTGTCTTTATTGACATTTAGATGTATTTCTGGGGCTGGAGTGGTGGCGCAAATAGTAGGGCATTTGCTTTGCACACGCTAACCTAGGATGGACCATGGTTCGATCCCCCAGCATCCCATATGGTCCTCTAAGCCAGGAACAATTTCTGAGCACATAGCCAGGAGTAACCCCTTAGCATCACCAGGTGTGACCCCCCCCAAAAAAAAAGATGTATTTCTGTCACTTCTTTTCATAAGGATGCAGTAGGCTGAATATTGTGTCCTACCTGCAGCTGCATAAATGATAACTACATTTAAATCCTTAAAGTCTAGGAACATGATTTTATATGAAGCAGATTTTGCATGTGTGATTCAATAAAGAATCCTGAGGATGGAAGAAAAACCCAGACTTCAAAAAAGTGGGTGGTAAACACAACCACAGGTGCCCTTCTGAGAGAGATGTTGAAGGAAAACCAGCCATAAATGAGGGAAGACAACGTAAATACACTAAGTTTAAATCAATGGTTGAGGCTGCCAGCCAAGGATATGAGGAATCAGCAGGGAGGAATGGAATCTCTTCTAGTGCCTCTAGAGAGGGAAAGCCCTCCCCATACTTGATCTTTGCTTAATGAAACTAGTTTTGGACTTTAAATGTCCTGAACTACAAGAAAATAAATGTGACTACATTGAAATATGTTTTTCATCTGTAAACAATTGTGAACACCATCATTTGCTTTAAAGGACACTGGACACTAATAAATTTTATTTATCTCCCATTATAAACACACCAGTATCAAAGTGACACATAATGGAAGCACCATGAAAAACCAGAATAGAAATGCAACCTACCAGGAGACTCAGTATCGTAGCTGGCTTAAGTGTCATTTTTTTTTTTATCTCTGCGTTTCTGGGATTGCAGGATGATTAAAAGAGGTTTAGTGGATGTACAGTTTGAATTACTGCAAAGAAAGAAATCTTCCAGTTCAGGGAACTGGAAGTTAGTAAACTACAAGCCAGAATTTTTACTGAGACATTATATGATGTGCAGGGACCTGTGCTCCCTATCATGGTTATAAAGAACATAGGCATCCCTTTACATGCCTATTGCCTGTTTGGTATAACAAAATTTATTTAATTCAAGAAAGACTAACTTACATAACATTTTCAAAAATAGTTCAAGGAATCCTGTAGACCATACATCTAGGTAACCCCACTATTCTGTTGAACCTTGTTTTCATTTATTCACATACACTTTTTCTGAGTATACAATTTGTTTCTAAAGCTTTGCAATGAGCATTGCATATAAAAAAATGCCCCTTTGCAAATTTTCCTATACATGGATGTACACAGAATCTATTATGCTGAGTGAAATAAGTCAGAGAGAGAGAGAGAAAAATGCAGAATGGTCTCACTCATCTATGGGTTTTAAGAAAAATGAAAGACATTCTTGCAATAATAATTTTCAGACACAAAAGAGAAAAGAGCTGGAAGTTCCAGCTCACCTCAGGAAGCTCACCACAAAGAGTGATGAGTTTAGTTAGAGAAATAACTACATTTTGAACTGTCCTAATAATGAGAATGTATGAGGGAAATGGAGAGCCTGTTTAGAGTACAGGCGGGGGTCGGGTGGGGAGGAGGGAGACTTGGGACATTGGTGATGGGAATGTTGCACTGGTGATGGGTGGTGTTCTTTACATGACTGAAACCCAAACACAATCATGTATGTAATCAAGATGTTTAATTTTAAAAAATGCCCCTTTGTTCCCTAAGTAGTTCAGCATCTATTTTATAAGATGTTGTATAATCTAGCCTAATTTTCATATCAGGAAATAAGCAGATTTCCATTATCTATTTTGCAGGCCTTACTCAGACTCCATTGGTTGCCCACAAAATGTCCTTTACAGAAGAAGAAAAACAGAAAAACCAAAACATTTTATTCTCTGGCCTGGGATTCAATTCAAGAATACATGCAGCTTTTATTTTATTTTTTATGACCGTGATATTTTCTAAGAGCTGAGGCTAAGTTATTTTGTATAATGCCTATCAATTAGGGTTTAGGACATTTGTTCATGGTTAGCTAAAAATTAAGTGTTTTGGGTAGGACAATCACTGAAGAAGTAGTATAAAGTTCTTTGATAAGTGCCAAGGGCAAAACCATTTAATATATACATAAAAGTAATGCTGACCTCTTCCAAAGGACATTATTACAACAGAAGTCCCCCTTATAAAAAGTATAGAATTAAGTAGCTCCTAGTTGGTACTGGAATATTTTATGTATGAAACCTTACCAGTAGCAGTTTTCAAGCCATTGTGCCCACAATATATATATATATATATATATATATATATATATATATATATATATATATATATATATATTATATAAGTAAAATAGAGCTGACAGTGTTAACTCTCAAAGACAACTCTGCTGTCACTTTGTTTGTGTCACAGTAAATGCCAGTAATTATCCTAAACTTTAAGAAGGTACCTTTTCTCTCAAAACCAACAGTCCTTGAGCCATGTAATTAACTAGTGTCCTAATATTGGTGGCAACTATTTTCTTGCTTCTTTCTAGTTCTGACTCTAGATGACACAGTCCTATAATGTTTCTTTTGCCTCTTTTTGAATTTCATATGAATACAATCACTGTATAATTCCTTTATTTCCCATTTCTTTCACTTTAAGACATTTGATTCATTCATATTATTTCATATAGCTATATATACAGCTATATATAACACTGTAAAAATTAGTTACAATTAAATCGATAATTTTATTATTGGTGAAGAGATCTGTGTTATTTAAACTGGATTGTTATTTTAAAATAATGTTAGGGATACTCTTACATTTGTCTCTGCACTCAGGTAGAATTTATGATTTACTTAGAAATAGAATTATGGAATGCAGGATATTAGCATATTTAAGTTTAAGAGAATGCTTTTTAGTTTCTCAAAGCATGGCACCACTTAATCTTCTCTTGAATGGGGTATGAATGTAAAACATTTGTCAATGTCTAGAAGAATCTATTTTTGCGATTGCTTAGCATCCATCTCTGCCACTAGACTCTTAAGATCTGTGTTGACTTTTGTTCACCATTTCACGCCAGTGCCTGGCACAGTGTAGATGCTCAAAAACACTGAGTTGAACAAAAGAAGTCAGGGAAGTTTTAGTATTTCAGATATAAATTCAGGTCTAGCTAACTTAAAAATTCATGCCTTTAGAGCTGGAGCAGTGGCACAAGCTGTAGGGTGTTTGCCTTGCAAATGGTAACCTAGGATAGACCTCGATTCGATACTCAGGCGTTCCATATGGTCCCCCAAGCCAGGAGTGATTTCTGAGTACATAGCCAGGAGTAACACCTGAGTGTTACCGGGTGTGGCCTCAAAACAAAACAAACAAACAACCAAATCCCAAACCAAACCAAAACAAAAATTCATGCCTTTAAAAACATTGATCTTTCTATACTACATTTCCCTGGTTTCAAAATGGTGATGACTATATATATATCTCCTATTTATTATTTCCAAAGTAATGGTAGCAATCCAATGAGATTACATTTTTCCTGCAGCAAACACCAGTACCTATTAAATATCCACCAATATCCCTTTACTATGCACCTGGACCCCTGGATCCACAGATGGGCATGTGTAAGATGATTGTCAATGGCAAATGTTTTATGAATATATGTGGATTAAGATTACTTTGCAGAGGAAGATAGGGTTTCAGATATCACTGCAGGGAAAACCAGGGAGACCAATTAATGCTTTCAAGTGTAAACCCCACCTGTGGCCCAAATTATTCACTGGCACAAACAAAAGCAGTTTGCTCCTTGGCCTGATCAGAACAAACATTTTAAAATGCTTTTACCCAGGTGGTATCATCTTTCGTCTGGGACCAGGCTCAAGGAAGGGCTGGCCAGAGAGCTGGATTACACTCTGCTCTGCAGCTCATGATCGTGGGTTCAAAAGTAAACTCTGACTTCCTATTTACGAAGAAAGATCTTAGGGCTCTGTGGTTTCCTGTTGTGTCCTGGTTTGTCTGCTCTCTGGTTTCTGAGTCTGTCTTTTCAGAGCTGCAAATGGATGTCACTGTTTTATTTCATCCTGCTTTTCATGAAAAAAATAAGAGTTATACCAACCCTAGTTGTTGGCATATTGTACCAGACACTCAGTCCATGTCCTGAGCTGTCAATTTGTCTTGACTCATGCCTTCCAAGAGAGAAAAGTGTGCAAGAAAGGGGACTCAAGGGACATTTATTGGGACCCAAATCAACCTGGACTGACTGAACCACCACTTAAAGGAAGTCATCAGATTCACTTTCCTTTGCCTAGCTCCTTTGTCCGTCTGAGCATAAATTCAGAGGGTTTCTGAAGACAAAGGGCTCTGCTAGAGACGAAGGAAGCAATAAGGTTTTAAAAGCAAAAGGGACCCTGAAAATACTTGATGCTGTTCTGATACTGCTCTCAAAAGTGTCACCTGAGCACAGATTAACACACATTAAGGGCCAGACTCAGGACTTATACAAATGAAAAAAGGATTTGTTTGAAAAGAGTCACCAAGTATGTTAGAAAACATGTTAGAAAACCACCTGCAGATTTTAGGGCAGGGGTCTCAAACTCAATTTACCTGGGGGCCTCAGGAGGCTAAGTCAGGGTGAGGCAGGGCCGCATAAGGGATTTCACACAAAAAAAGTCCTCAAACGTCATTATTAACAGTTTTAATTATTTCTTCTGAACATGAATAGAACATTGAGTGAAGATCATGAATAGTACTTCTGAACATGGCATCTTTTGCCTATTCCTTGCTGCCAGAGACTTGACAGTGCTTCTTCTCACAAATCTGAACCACATTTGGCTTTAGAGAGGAAGCAGTTGAGACCCTCAGTATGGCTTGAAGATGATCATCATTAAGTCTAGACCTGTACTTTGACTTATTAAAGTTCAATGTGGAGAATAAATTTTCACACAAATATGTGCTCCCCAAAAGGCACATGGTGTGCTTGAACATTTGGGAGAGCTCAGGGAAGCTGGGGGGCAATTCTCTCAAAAATTGCCCATGCATGTCTGCTTCTCCACTAATCTCCCTGAACTTGGCTTTGAGATCAGAGTTGCATTGCAGGTCAACGAGCTCCATTTGAAGCACAGAAGGAGCATCTTGCACATCAAAGGAAAAGGGGTCCACAAAAATTTGGAAAGTGGTTCTATGCTTTTTGAAGTCTGCAAATCTGTGATCAAATTCCTTCTCTAGTTTAAAAATAGCATCAACATATTTCTCACCAGTGAATGGTATGCCTGCATCCATAAGTTCCTCTCATGCTGGGAAATGGCAAAGGTTCGTCTGAGAGAGCTGGGATTTCCATAACACAAGTTTTGTGGAGAATGCTCTCATGTTTCATAGATAGCACTGAAAAGCTGCCCCGGGCCTTGTAACATCTTGTTTAGTACATTCAGCTTATGTGTGATGTCAACAAGAAAAGCTAAGTCCATGAGCCATTTGTGATCACTCAACTCAGAAACAGCATTCCCAAGTGAAGGCTTTCACTTCTCTCAACTCAAAAAATCTTTTCAGGACATTTCCCCTGCTGAGCCAACATACCTCGGTGAAATAGAGCACATCTCCATATTCTGACTCCATTTCCTCTAAAAAAGCACGGAACCTCCTGTGCCGTAAGCCCCTGGATCTGATTTGGTTGATACATTTCACAACAATAGACATCACATTGTCACACGGCAGGCATTTACTGCAAAGGGCCTGCTGATGGATAATGCAGTGAAGAGCAATGGCCTTCTCTACACCTTCCTCTTCAAGTTTTTTTGAACAAGTGCCACCAGTCCATTTTTCCTCCCTGTCTTCGATGGCGCTCCATCGGTTATTATTCTAACAAACCTCTTCTATGCAAACCTGCATTCTCAATGGCATCACACAGATGCCGAAATATCTCATTAGTGGTGGTCTGGCCATGCATTGGAATTATTGTGAGCAGCTCCTCTGTCAATTCAAAATTACAATCAACACCACGGACATAAATTGTGAGCTGCGCAGTGTCTGTTATATCTGTGCCCCGTCAAGAGCAACTGAGTATGCATCAAAACATTTGGCTTTCTCACACAGTTGATGATAAATGTCACTTGACATGTCAGAAATACGCTCTGCCACAGTGATGGCAGAAAGGCTGATTTTGCTAAACTGACCTATCTTTTCCGGACAGATAATACTTGCAGCCTGTAACATGCATTTTTTTTTTAAACAAACTCTCCTTCTGTGAATGGTTTCCCTGCCTTAGCAATCATCTCACTAACCATGTAACTAGCTTTGACTGATGCAACATTCTCTTTGGTTGCTTTCTTGAAGAAATCTTGTTGCCTCATTAGACATGCTTTAAGACTGGCAACCCGCTTGGCTCTCTCATTTCTTTGATATTTTGCACATTCCTCAGCATGTTTAATTGAATAATGGTGTTTCAAGTTGTATTCCTTGTGCACTGTAACTTTCTCTGTGCAAATAAAACATGTGGAGATGCCCCTGTGCTCAACAAAGAAATACTGCATCTCCCACTTTTCCTGAAATTGTCTGTGCTTGTCATCAATCTTTCTCTTCACTGCAGGCTTTGAAAAAGTCGTAATGAAGGTATGACAAAATCTAATTCTGTAATAAACTTCTCTCCCTTCTTTCCCTTAGGCCTCCGATAATGTAAGGGACAGTGGGCAGGAGCAGCGGAAATGACGTCTGTGCTAGGTGCAAAGCATTCGCGATTATTCGCTTACCGAATATTCGCAATAAAAAATCGCATTAGTAAGAAAAAAAATTTCAAAATATCACATTAAACATTTGAATACCCCAAATGGAACTGCTTGGGGTATGCGAATGTTTAATGCTATTTTCTTTTACTAATGCGATTTTTATTGTGATTATTTGGTAAGCGAATAATAATCGCAAATACTGCGATATTTGAAGGCTGGCCGCGGGCCACAAAATGTTGTATGGAAGGCTGCAAACAGCCCACGGGCCGCGAGTTTGAGACCCCTCTTTTATAAGATCTCTGGAACCTCCCAAATAATTCACAGAAACCCTAGGGACACTCCTGATATTGCTTGGATAATCAGGCCAGATAGTTCAGAGTCTGAAACTAGTGACAGGGACAGGACCCAGGTCCTAAGCACACCAACCACATGCTTTCTCCCCAGGTCCACAGGAGGGATTGAAATAGCATTTCAATCAAAAGATGATCTGCTGACAGAATCGGGTGTGCTTCCTCTGACAGTTGGAACCCCTAGGGCTCTAGAGGAATAAATGAAAATGAACCACCTAGGCCTTGGAAAGGTCCTCAGGCTTTAGGCAAACACATTAGTAATTGAGTCTCTGTCCAGCTCTGACTGACAGGGACTTGATCAAACCAATGAGCTCCTGAGTCTCCTTTTCAAATCGGAAACACTACCTACTTGCAATTCTTGATTTTAAGCATCAAGCTCCATACAACATAGGATGAACTAATGGACCAAGAAAACGTGAGCTGTTATAGGTCATGACTTGTGAGTAAGAAAATCAAGCTGATTCCTGCAGTTTCTCTAAAGCTGAACATAACCCCTTGTCTCTTTACCATCTAGAATCTTGCTTCTGGGGCCAGAGCAATAGCACAGCAGCAGGGCATTTGCCTTGCATGAGGCTGACCCGAATTGAACCGGTTTGATTCCTGGCATCCCATATGGTCTTCTGAGCCTGCAAGGGGCAAGTTCTGAGTGCAGAGCCAGGAGTGTTTCCGTGTGCCACCAGGTATGTCCCAATAGTCTAATAATTAAATAAATAAATAGAATCTTGCTTCTGGGGTCCATTTCTCACCAATACTTGCCTTCTACATTATTGTATATTATGTGCTTTCTTGCAAGCTCCCATTCTTCTTCTCAAAAGCAAAGATCAAAATGAACTGGTCCTAGGCTGGAGGGTAGGATCTACATTTAGTTCTATGGCACCTTTTTCAAGGGATGATTATAGAATACAGGGACCCAGACAGCCAGATACAACTTCCTGCCACACCCAGCACTGCACTCTCTCTGGACTTCAGCTTCGTCCTCTGTGATTGCATTGTTCTCTAGCCTTTTAACTGCTACATGCTAGGATCACTGACCTTTTGTGTAACTGAATAGCATCACCTTTTATTCTACTCTAAAACATGGCCTCTAAGATTTTTCTATCATAAATTACAATCTAACATGGGACTGGAACAATAATGCAACAACAATAATAATACATGCTTTGCAATGTGGCTAATCTGGGTTTGACACCTGGCACCCCTGAGCATCATCAGGAATGATCCCTGAGCACATAGGCAGAAATAAACCTTGAGCACTACTAAATGTAACCCAAAATCTACATATTATATATAAATATAGACACATGTATATAGCTTTATATAATATATGTGTATATATTCATATGTCTCATGTTTGTTGTGACAAAGATATCTAGTATAGACAGTCTGGGAAAAAAACTATCATATCGTAATGACCTAATTAAAACCTAGGCATAAAACTCAAAAGTATAAACAAGCCTCTGGCCCCCAACCTCCTTTAAATGCTGCTCCAGGAATTTCCTTTTTGGGCACAACGTACCATGTACCAACCATGCAGCCTCTTCCTTTCTGAATATATAATATATTTATGTCAGTTCCAAATTTTGCCTCCTTCAATATGTGATTGGAGAATCATCTCACTGGGGCTAGGAAGGATCTGTACTCATTAGTACATCTCTTAGGGGGTGTGCGGAGGAAGATCAGATCATAAATAATGTGCTTCAAATCTATAATGTACCCTGGAGACAGAATATAAAGAGCTATCCCAGTGCTCATGCTGATGGGGAAGAAAAGAAGAACAGATGTGAAGAGCTAGGCACAGGAGCTCTGGAAGCCTCTACTGGGATCTCTATGGTGAGAGGAGAGAGGGCCTTGGGGAGATGACACCTGCATAGGGCCTTATGGGAATGTACACTAAATACTACAGAGGCAGCCAACACACATTTGGGGTGCCTCTGCTTTGGTTCCCCACTTTTCCTCTCTCTGTGACCTTCCCAAGCCTGTTTCTTCCTCTGAAGTCTGGAGACTGTCACACAGTATGAACTACTCCAGGGCTTATTGGCGCAACACCTAAAACAGAAAATGCTCATTAATATTTAATCCATGTGGGTGATAATGATGATGATGATCCTCACCAGGCAAAAGGGAAATGTCATCATTAGAGAGCACAGGCCCTTATCAGGAAGGAAGGAGATAGGCCTATCATCTCTCTCCCAATCCACGCATTCCAAACACTCAACATTGTTCTAGGACGTGATTCATTTTATGATAAAAATATGATCTAAATGATCAGGCTCTTTAGGGCCTCTGTAATCTCTTTGGTGTGAATATTTCAAAGTTTCATTTCTTAGAGAAATGCTAAGAGGTTTGATCATAGAGAATCTTCCAGACCTCCCTGGCAGTGTTCTGTAATATACCGTGTACGTACTGTCTTAGCTTTCTGAACCCTGGATACTCTCCATTCTCAGACAGATTTGGCCCTGGGAATTCAGATAAGCATGTGTGGACAGATTTTCTGGAAGGTTGGGTGAAATGGGATAGGCAGGATGAAGCCAAAGATGGGAGGAATCAGCTCACACAGGATCTCCTCTTTCCAGCAAGGAGTCTAAAATTTTACAAAAAGGATTCGGAGTGATAGCACAGTGGTAGAGCATTTGCCTTGCACGTGGCTGAGTCAGGAGGGACCTAGCTTCAATCTCTACCATTCCATATGGTTCCTCAAGCCAGGAGTGATTTCTGAGAGCATGCCAGGAGTAACCCCTGAGTGGCACTGGGTGTGGCCCAAAAACCAAAAAAAAAAAAAGACTAATAAATAGGTGATGATGAATTATTACTATTACTAGCATTGTATCACTTAACTATGGTAATCATGCTATTTTGTTTTTGTCCACCAGGAGATTGTACTTGGGGCATGAAGGTCTCAAGCTTAATAATGGGAATAGGAGAAAAACAAAGTGTAGGAGCCAGGCAATAACACAGCAAGTAGAATGTTTGCCTTGCACATGGCTGACCTAGGTTCGATCCCTGGCATCCTATATGGTCCTCTAAGCCTGCTAGGAATTATTTCTGTGCACAGAGCCAGGAGTAACCCCTGAGTGCTGCCGGTGTGTCCCCAAAACCAAGATAATAAAAAGTGGGGAAAAAATCTCCAGGGACTCATGCCAAGAGCAGGGCTAGTAGGCCGCATGCTCTGATGGTGATGGGCATCCAGGAATCTTCCCATGTCACATCCTATGGGAGAACTTACTTCTGTGACTACCTTGAACAAGCCCTTCTCCATAGTCTCTCAACAGCACTCTATAGTAATCACCAGTCTGATTGTAGCTAGCCTTTTCTTGTTTTGTTTTGTTTTTCTCAGTGAAGGCAGTCATGGAACTGTACTATTTCATCTTCCAGCTCTCAGTGCTTCTCTACATAACAGTTCTTGTGGCTGATGTTATTGGTCTGTATGTGAGGGTGTGTGGGCAGGAGTTATAGTGATGGAGACTGAATACAGGATCTCATACATGCATACAAAGCTCTACCACTTAAATCCCACCCCCAGATGAAGATAATGCTTTCTTAAAGAGTCAGTGATTTAATAATAGATTTGGAAAATACATTTAACTTTGGGTCACATTTGGATGAATGTGAACATAGAATAGTCTTCCAAGATTTCAACCCTTGCCTATTTCTACCATCACTAAATCTTCCTTTAGGTAGGTATCTACTGCCCTTTTTCTAGAATAAGATACTGTTTTCCATTCAATTGTCCCGTTAATGTTGGTTTCACTTGACTGTGATTGTGTCTTAATGTTCTCGTATTTCTTGACATATGCTTGGATATGCTGATCAATAATTTTGTAGAATTACCCTCTGAATTATCGTCTGAAATTTTTTTATTATTAGACTATAGTAACAGGTTTCGTGGAGGAAAATGATAAAGATAGAATGTCATTCTCATTCTATCATATAAAAGGTACATATTATCGTCAAGGTGACTTCTCACTGTTGATAAGGTTGACCTTGATTAACTGCCTAAGGAAGGTCTTGTCAGATTTATCCATTATGAAATTACTCTCCCTTTTTGCCTACTGGCCTCATAGGAAAAAGGTTACTATGTATGGTGTCATGTAAGGAACAAGATATTATTTTAATTCATGTAGAGGAGAACTGTCTTTTCACTGAACGCAGAAGATTCATGTTCTTGTCTTGGGTCATAAAATAGTACTTTATTTTGCAGCTCAACTGGTCCCATTTTTGGCCACTGAGCACACTCACAACTGCTAGCTGGGTCTCTTGAGCATTCTACTATTACTTTATTTTAATCTGCACTCCTTAAATTCTGGTTTTAAGATTTTCCAAGTTCACCTGATCTATTTCCTGTCCTAGACTCAGTCAACTTTCCAAGGAAAACAGTTTCTTCCATGAAGAATGATGTTACAAAACAAGACCTAGATATTGGATATGTTGACAGCAAATAACTACTTAGTATCCTTGTTTCAAATATTCGTTGCTCATATAGGAGACATAGCTAAATATATAGCTAAATATGTCTATAGTTTACTATCTTTATCCCTACATCCCTACGAATGTTCATAAATATTCATAAATGTAGTTGTCTGCATAATTATTAAGTCAATTATGAGTTAGCTATAATGTTCCTAATTTTGATACATGACCATGTGTGACTCATAATCATGGATTATGGAACCAATTTTAAAAATAACACTATATTTGGATAACACTATATTTGTACAATATTTGTAACAATAATTCTGTATTTGTTCACTAGATGAACAAAATAGAAACAGTGCCAAGCTCTTTACAAAGCTGGCCAGATTTTACCCTTAAAACAACTGTACGGAATTTTTGGTGTTTCTTTTTATGAGTACTTTGTATGTTTTGGATATTAATACTTTATCCAATGTGTTGAGTATATCAACACCAACAAAAAATCCCAACTCCAGAACTTACTCCAAAAAATGGGAACAGGAAATAAACATTTCCCTGATAAAGACAAATAGATGTCCAGTGTTGATCATCACTAATTCTCAGGGAAAATCAAACCAAGACAACAATAAGATACCATTCTCAACCAATGAGAATAACATGTATCAAAAACTGGAAACAATCTGCACTGGCAGGAATATAGTCTGGCTCAACCTTTATGATAAACAGAATAGAGGTTTCTTTACAAAAGTCAGAACAGAGCTTTTACAGAAGCCAGAAATTCTAGTTAGGGGCATCTACTTCCAAGATACAAAAACATTCATTTGAAAGGACACACACACACACACACATACCACACACACACACACACACACACACACCAGAATACTATGCCACCACAATGAATGCAATGACTGGAAATCATGCAATCTGCTACAACATGAATGAAAATGGAAATTATGATAAGTGAAGTAAATCAGAAGGTCAAAATCAGAATGATCTCACTTGTATGTAGTAAAAAGAACACCATGACAGGGAATGCAAGGTATCAAAGAGGAGCAAACCTTTAGTCTTAGATTACAGTAAGAAGAAGGCCAAGAAATGGGGTCAAAGAGACAATACGGTGAGCAGGGTGCTTGCCTTGCAAGTGGACAACTCAAGTTCAATCCCTGTACCCCATTTAATCCCCAAACCAGTCAGGAGTCACTCCTAAGAGCAGAATCAAAAATACACACTGGGTACTACCAGGTATGGGGGCGGGGGTTAAAGGCCAAGGAAGAAAATAAACAGAGGAAGGAGTCAAAAAGAGGTGAACTTGATAACAGGCAAAAGGGTTGGGGATCTTAGACACATTGATGGTTTAGACATGTGGTACACACACACACACACACACACACACACACACACATATTAAAGTGTGAAAAAAACTATAATGTGAGGTACAATGTACCTAGGCCCGGAGAGATAGCATGGAGGTAGGGTGTTTGTCTTGCATGCAGAAGAATGGCAGTTTGATGCTGGCATCCCACATGGTTCCCTGAGCCTGCCAGGAGCGATTTCTGAGCATAGAGCCAGTAGTAACCCCTGAGTGCTGCCGGGTATGACCCCAAAACAAAACAAATCAAAATGTACCTGTCAAAGAAGCACCCTGAGAACATTACATGCCTGAAAAGCATGGACAAAATTGTAAAAGTTTATTCTTTGTTTTTCTAAGAAATTTAGAATAGCTTTAAGGTAAGTTACTGTGTGAGTAGAAGAAACACTGCATCTGAATCTCACACTAAATGACAACTGTGTCTCTGAGATGCTGTGCTAAGTGAGAGAAATCCACCGCCCAAGGGTTGGGGAAGCTTTGGTTCTGAATAATTAAGCATGCAGAAGAATTCCTGTCTTGTAACAACCACCGTTCAATTCTTCAATGCACCCTGCTCCTGGGGACCCCTCCTCAGCTGACACACAAACTGGAAGACAAGTTACCAAGTGACAACCTGAGCTGACAGCTTGAGAGAGGTACAGGTGCCATGGAAAGGAGCAGCTGTTCCTGACCCTGTGACTTTTCCACCTCTCTTTGACCCTGTTGCATATTATCTTGGGTTTTGGTGACTTGGTAGTAATTAACTATAAACCAGCAGCTCTATTCTCAGGGAGTTTAATAAAGAACATTTCCTCCCCCTTCTGTTAATTAAATCATCTATGAGGGAGATAAATGCACAGCCCACACTGTCTTCTAAAATATCAAAGGCTTGGTTAGTGAGTCTTATGTTCCACCTCAGACTTTTCCTCCAAATTCCTGGAAGTAGGGAACTGGAAGTCTGGAGTTTCTGTCTTTACTGATGCTGATTTACTTGGACCTTCATTCATTCATTCATTCACTCACTCACTCACTCACTCACTCACTCATTCAGGATGGTCTAGGAGGGGCAACTAGATCAAACTCAGTGTCCCTGGGAGTTTTGTCTCAATCAACCTACACACACACACACACACACACACACACACACCACACATACACACACAGCAGAGAATCACTTAGATCTGCCTGAGACAGATTCTTTGGAAAGGCCACAAGCGCTTTTTTGGTTCCTGGGTCCTGTGAGGTGAATTTCCTGACAGTTGGTGGTTTTCTTCACCAGACCCACAACAAAGGGGGGTCCTTGAATTCTCTGGGCACCTTTCCTCAGACCTCCACCTCCTGGGGACCTCACAAAGCTGTGATTGTTACTTGTTCGAAAGGCACCTGAGCAAGATCAAAGGTTCTCTGTGGTGCAGCACAGCCACAGCCTTGCCCTTCCTACAGCACATTAAAGCTGATGATTAATCCCTTGGGCCCAGAGGTATAAAGTGTGGAGGGGAGACTTTCTTTCCAGCATAAAACTACCATAATAAACTGGCATTGGATGGCTTGTGTTCACTGAAGCCAAGGACTTCAAATTCACTAGAGCCAAACACTTGGCCTTCCCCATCTCATTTTTGAATATCTGACAGTAGTAGGTGGATAGGTTCATGTTTACTTCATATCAGCTGGCACCCCTGTAAGAGGGGCATTCTCACCCCCACAGAGCACCCACAGCTCAGAGAAGCTAAGTGCTCATCTCAGCTTACAGGCCTAAAAATTGCATGAGCAAACACTTAATCTCACATCTGGACGGCTCTAGGCCCAGGCTCTTTCCACTTCTCCCAGGGGAATGATCATGACCTTCTAGTCTAGGCAAACAAGGTGCAGCCTGCAGAAAGAGAGACCAGGTTGAGAATCAGAGAGAACAGATTTTCATACCCAGCTCCAGCCTAAAGGCTTTGTGGCTCAGAGGGAATGACAGGCTTTTCTATGGTCTAGTGTCTAACATGGATCCTATAGGTAAAGCCAGATAGCACAAATAGAGACAAGGAGACAGGGAGAAGAGGGGCCTCACATGCTACCCTCATTCAGGTACATCTATGTTTGTTGAGAATTCCAAATTCAGATGCCTCAAAAGAGAGGATGCAAGAGAAACAAGATTTATTGGATGTGACCCTTTAAAGACAGGAGACAGTTTAAGCAGGGCTGTGTCTGTGCCTATAGAGGATAAGGAACTCACAACAATTGACTGCCATGAAAATAAGGTTGGGTGCCTTGGTGGCTCCTTTCTGAAAGGTTTGGGGAAAACAAGTCAAGGGGTGTGAAGGGATTCACTGCTAATCTTAGCTTCAATCAGGGAATAAAGAAAGTCCAGGGTTTTGAACTTTATTAAAGAAGGTGCATATAAGACTTTGAGCAGGGAAACAAATGAAAGTGAATTAAAACTGTCCAGAGAAACAAATGAAAGTGAGGGTTTTTTTTTGGGGGGGGCACACCCGGTGATGCTCAGGGGTTACTTCTGGCTATGCGTTCAGATGTTGATCCTGGCTTAGGGACTCTATGGGATGCCAGAGATTAACTGAGGTCATTCTTGGGCCAGCTGCATGCAAGGCAAATACCCTACTGCTATGGTATTGCTCCAGCCCCTGAAAGCGATTTTTTATGTTTCACCATTTTTTGCTTTTTTGGGCCACACTGGTGACGCTCAGGGGTTACTCCTGGCTATACTCTCAGAAATCGCTCCTAGCTTGGGGATCACATGGGACACCGGGGGAAAAAACTGTGGTCCGTCTTAGGTTAGCTCGTGCAAGGCCAACATCCTACTGCTTGCGCCACTGCTCCAGTTCCTTATGCTTCACTTTTAAAGAATTTTTAGAAGAAGAACACTCACAGAAACTTACACCTTTATTTTGGTTTTGGTAGGGTTTGGATGTCACCCAGTAAAGCTCAGAAGTTTATTCCTGGCTCTGCGCGGAAGAGTTATCCATGGGGTTTCCCTGGGATTTTTATATGTGGTACCAGAAATTTCAGTTATCCTCATGGGGTTATCCTCATGCAAAGCAAGTATCTTTTGTCCTAGACCACCTCTCTGGTCCCAAATCAACATCTTTAAAGCCAAGAACTGAGGTCACCTAAGGGAGAAGCCTCTGATTCCAGGTACTCTGAATTTAGCTCCTTTTAGCTCACTAACATCAAGTTCATGATGTGTTCTGTAATGTGGTGCACACGCAGTATTGCCACACCTTCCTTTCAGTCTTGAGGTAACTATAGAGGAATCCTTACTCTCCCATTTTTTTGTGTTATTTTTAAACCTTTAACATTTTTAATTAAAAACCATGATTTATAAAATTATTGATAGCTGAGTTTTAGGCATATGATATTTCAAAATCAATCCTACTACCGTCCCCTCACTCTACCAGTTTCTCATAGGCCAATTCCCCGAGCTCTAACCCCACTCTTGCTACCTTGAGAGACAATTACAAAGTTCCATTTTCACATGGCCAGTATAAATGAGGCCCTGATTCCTATTCCCCCATTAAATTCTATTCTCATCTTTGCCTTCCTACCTTGATTTCATTCCTTCTCTGTCCTCCTCCCTGAGCTCTGGGGTCAAGAGTTACCTAGGTATCCCCCTTTTATTATATTGCATTTCCTCATCCAATTATTCCAAATATTACAGATCAGTGAGATCATCTTGTGTTTGTCTTTCTTCTTCTGGCTTACTTCATTCAACATGATATATTCACTCTCCCAGTTTTGCAGCGAGAAACTAAGAATGTGTCACTGTTTTGCCCAAGAGCCCAGATTCAGTAAACTGAGAAACATGGCTCGGTAGTTCATGTTGCTGGTTCCACTATCTCTAATGGGAAACTGTGTGCGCAGACCCAGGCACAATTCCTGGCAAATAACAGAGGCTTAACATCACAAATGCCAGCTGACTATGAAGTCTGGAGTCCGTGTTATATATTTGAATGACAAATGTAATCAGAAGGAAGCTCTATGCTCTGATAATTTAGCATAGCCCCAGACCTAAGACTAGGCCATCAGTAAATAACAAATAGATCAACACTAAGTGAACCAAAATATTTTAGGTAGAAACCTATAGGGACCCTATAGTCATCAGTTTTTTCACTGTCCATAATTCCCTCCTGAGCTGTAGGGACTCGTCTCTGGATTGAATCCTACTTGACTTCTTGTTCACACACCCTTCCCATCCCACCCACCTACCCCACAACTCCCACTTCTCCTGCTCTCGCCTCCATTTTATTCATCTGGGACAGATCCAAGGATTCGTCCATCTACGCTTAAGAGAGTAATGACTTTTAAATAAAAATATGGTAGAAATGGGTACTTATCGAAATGGAATGCTTTCAGACTCATGCATTTAAAGAAGATATAAATTTTAGGGCAGGCACTAAATTTTAACTGCAATCTTGGAGAAAGCCTTCCCCCTAATTCATGGAGAAAAATTAACAAAGTGAAAATTGCTTATCAGTGTTCTTTTGAAGTCATGATATGCAGCCTAATTCTATAGATCATTAGGCTGCTCGCAAGGAGATGGATTTATATTGATCGCAAGAGAGCTCAGAGCCAAGGAAAACAGACACTTGTTACAGAGAAGATGCGGCTTCTCCTCTGGGGCGGCTCCATCAGGGGTTGAGGCTTTGCCCTCCACGGATCTAGTTTCAACCCTCATGCCTGGGTTTCTTTGGCCAGGAGGAGAGAAATACCAGGCTTAACTCTTTCTGCATTTCTACAGAAGGTGGCCTTTGGAAACATATCTTGGAAATCAGAGCAAGGCTATAGGAGCATAGAAGGGGGTTTAAGCTAAACAAAGAGGAGGATAGGACAGGCAGGAGCTCATTAAGCTGAAAGGTTCCTTGTCTTGTCCTCCCAGGCTGTCAGCTTTTGTGGGGTGGATGACATGCATTGGAGAGACTCACCCCCATGTGACAAGAAGATGTTCCACAGATGACTGCCAGCCGTGACGTCACTGGCTGTCCCTCATCAGCAAGGCCATGCCCTCTCACATCTGCTCCAATCACTCCTACAAGAAAGCCAAAACAAGATCCTCTTTAACAAGTACAGAAAAAAAAAAGACAAAATAAAGAAATATGGGATGTTCTTATTTTGTAGATGAGCCAGCCCAAATAAGTAGTTGCTAGGAAAGTCAGTGTCTGCAGTACTAAGAGAGCACAGTTGTTCCTAAGGGGAAGCAAGAGTGGGTTCTTTGTTGCAGTCAGTGCAGGTGCTATTGTGAGAACAAGGAAAGCAGTGGGTAGACATAATTCTATGCAGGAAATATCAGCCAGGGATGGCAAACACAGCCTCATTTCCACAAACCCTATACTGTGACTATTATGATGCCACAGCTGCTGGTGGGTCAACCAAGGTGCATGGAGGGAAGGTGAAAAACCAGCCCAAGTCACACAACCATGAGGACCCAAGAAGGGCGAAGTTTCATCTAGCTCATCCCATTTCAGTCTCCACCAAGGCAGCCATCTCCATTAATCGCAACATCATGCAGTCATTACTTCACTTCCGGCTGCACAATGTGTGTCATCTCGAGTGGTTAAAAGAATGAAGGGCTGCCCTGTAGTTCTGAGACTCCTTTTGGCCAAGAGGAAGTTCTGTGGGATGCAGGAAACTATGCTTTCTGCCCTGAGTCAGGCATCCAATCCCCTTCAGAGACTTTGGTTCTGCACTCAGGGTCCCTAAGGCCCTAACATCTGTTGTGTCCATGGCCCCTGACCTCTGGGAAACCTACCTCCTTCCTCTATCTCTCTTTAGATGTGAGTGGTTAATCTTTGTCTTAATAGATGCTGAGTAATACAGTTCTCCCCCAGGACAACAGGCCTTTAGTTAAAACCCAGCTATAGGCAGGTTTAAAAAGAACTCTGCATGCTCTCACCCTGCAGTCCACCTTACAGATGAGAAAAGCACAATTTAGGATGAGAATAATCACACAAATCACCAGAACAGCATATCCCTCTCTCCTCTTCTCCCTCCTTCCCTCCCTCCTTCCCTCCCTCCTTCCCTCCCTCCTTCTCTCTTTCTTTCTTTCTTTCTTTCTTTCTTTCTTTCTTTCTTTCTTTCTTTCTTTCTTTCTTTCTTTCTTTCTTTCTTTCTTTCTTTCTCTCTCTTTCTTTCTCTATCTCTCTTTCTCTCTCTTTCTTTCTTTCTTTTCTTTCTTTCTTTCTTTCTTTCTTTCTTTCTTTCTTTCTTTCTTTCTTTCTTTCTTTCTTTCTTTCTTTTTTCTTTCTTTCTTTCTTTCTTTCTTTCTCTCTCTCTCTCTCTCTCTCTCTTTCTTTCTTTCTTTCTTCTTTCTTTCTTTCTTTCTTTTTTCTTTCTTTCTTTCTTTCTTTCTTTCTTTCTCTCTTTCTTTCTCTCTTCTTTCTCCCTCCCTCCTCCTCCCTCCCTTCCTTCCTTCTTCTTCCTTCTTCTTCCTTCCTTCCTTCCTTCCTTCCTTCCTTCCTTCCCTCCCTCCCTCCCTCCTCCCTCCCTCCTCCTTCTTCCTTCCTTCCTTCCTTCCTTCCTTCTTCTTCTTCTTCTTCTTCCTTCCTTCCTTCCTTCCTTCCTTCTTTCTTTCTTTCTTTCTTTCTTTCTTTCTTTCTTTCTTTCTTTCTTTCTTTCTGGGTTACACTTGGCAATCCTCGAGGCTTACAGTTGGCTTTGTGCACAAGGATCAGATAACTCCTGGCAAGCTCAAGGAACCATGTAGGGGGCCAGAAATCAAACCCAGGTTGGTAGCAAGCAAAGCTAGCTCCCTACTGCTCCAACCATTATTCCAACTTCTATGTTGAGGGAATTTCTAATGAGGGCCCAAATAATACAATATACAATGCAATACAATATACAAGCTAAAATTCTCATACAGAATCATTCAATCTTGAAAGGTCAAAATGGTCAAAAGATGTATGAAAACCCTTCATTTATTTCTTCTTGGCTAATGAAGTCACTGCTCTACTTAGGCTCAAAATCTGAAGACCAGTGGAAATTAATGAGAAAGGATTGAATTTTTTAATTTAATTTAATTTTTTTTGGCTTTTAGGTTATACCTGGCAGTGCTCAAGGGTTATTCCTGGCTCTATGCTCAGAAGATGCTCCTGGAAGGCTAGGGGGACCATGTGGAATGCCGGGGTTTGAACCACCATCTGTCTTGGATTGCCTGTGTGTAAGGCAAACGCCCTACCACTGTGCTATCTCTCCAGCCCCTAGGATTAAATTTTTTTGAGGAGATTCAGAATCCATTAATTGAAGGCTACAGTAGGTTATTTTTTATTTATTTATATATTTATAATATCTTTATTTAAGAACCACGATTACAAACATGTTTATAGTTGGGTTTCAGTTATAAAAAAGAACATCGTCCTTTCCCAGTGCAAGCTTCCCAGCACCAATGTCTCCTTACTCCGTCCTCTCCCACCCGCAAGAAAGGATTGGGTTTTGGAGCTGGGAAAGCCTACTAGACAATAAAGAAAATAACTACCTAAGGTTGCACAGACATTGAGAAAATGCTCATACATGCAAGTTGCATCAATGACAGCCAGATTATGGAAATCACTGCTAAACAGACTTAATCACAGCTATAAAGACTGAGTTCTATGCTAAATTCTAGAAATGCTATCTCTTTCAAACTTTACTGCATAACAAAATATAAACATTCTTTGTTTCCTTCAACAAACACAAAAGTCAAAGATCAGGTTCAAGGAACTTGCCCCAGGACAAGAAAAAAGATGTGTCCTAATTTGAGCTTGGCCTACCCAAGACTCCAATGTTCTGTTCCTTCTCTCTACCCTTACTTGAGGACATAAGACTTGTCCTCTATAAAGGAAATATGCTTGGAAATATTAGTTCATCACATTAGGAAGAGTCATAGATTTAGAGTTCAAAATTGAATCAGAGCCCACATTTTACCTGAAACTACCTGAGAGTCTGACTCCCCCCTTCTTTCTATCTGTAAGAGAAACAAATGGCAAATAGGACCCCTTCTCAGCAACTTGGAGTATGATATGCACAGTTCAGCTTCAAAAACCTACGTCTGCTTACCTAGAAAAGAAGGGCTGAGCAAACTTCCTCTAGATATTACATTTTCAGCTCTGATTGCCAGCCTTAAATTCACTACAGTAGGAGGGAGGTGTCCAATGTCCCATCAAGGTGGCTCTTACCCCCTGACCTCTCCAGCCTCTGCAATAACAGGGCAAAGTTGATGCCCTTTAGGGGAAACAGGGATCAAGAAGGAACATTGCTTTCACTGCACAGGGGCTCTCCTGCAGCAGAGGTCTCTGGCAGAGAAAAAAAAAAAAAACAACAACACAGGGAGGGAGGGGTAGTGATTTCCTTCCTGGAAAAACACATTTCCTAGCCCATGAGGATCCATGGGCTGCATGTGCACAGCAGGAAACAATTCACAGGACAAGACTGTGAGTAGTGTGACCGGCAGTCCTGCAGGGCCCTTCCTTCCTCTAACGGTATAAGTCTCAATCTAGCCAACATTCCTCAAGAAGTTGAAAGGGCAAACTAGCAGCTGAAGAAACACACACACACACACACACACACACACACACACACACACACACACACACACACACACACACACAATGGCAAGACAGTCAATTGCATTTGGCAAGACAGTCAATTGCATTTAGCTGAAACAGGGACAGTGCTCAGCTCATAGTAGTTGTTCAATACATTTTTATTCAATAATTTAAAAATACAGTAGAAAAAATTCCACAGCAATGAACTACTCAGGAACCCTCTGGCCAATAACTCCCATCCCTTAACTTATACCTGAAAGAAAAAGGTGATAAACAGCTTTCTTTTCACTCTGACATGTCATCTCCCTTCCTATCTCTCCACCCAGTCATGAAATGAATATCTAGTTATATAGGGAAAAAAAGGGGGAGACTTCAGAAATGTTATGATTAAGAGGACCTTATCCTATAATTTATCAAGCCACAATAGCTTTGAAAACTTTAAAGGGTTCTAGAGAAGACAAACACCCCGAGTTCTAGCATTTGTGTTATAATTATCTCCTGCTTTATAGCTATATAAAGTATTTTATAGCTGGCAAAGTATACTCCAACTCTGTACCCCTCATTTAGCATTCAGTAAGTCCTGTGATATGTGTTATTGCATTTTCAGATTACAGTTGAAGAAATGACTTTTGTAAAGATGAGGAAACTCAGTCACGTTTACTTAGCTTCTTAGGACAGAAGTAGGGCTCAAAAGAAATTGTTTTCTACAATACTCTCTGTCCCCAATAATATACCTGACAAAAAGCATTCCTGATTTGATATCTCCATGTTTTAGGGTGCTTCAAGCAGGGAGAACTGTATGATGGCATAGAGCCCATCATTATTTCTGGAATTAGTCTGTATGTTACATGGAACTCCTACTAAACAACCTAGGAGCAAACTACAGTCAAGATCAAGAGAAGCTCTTGAGTCTGCAGTGGTTTCCTTGATTGCATTGTTGTTTAATGAGTCAATGAATGCTCAGGGCATAAGACAGGTACTAATAAAATGCAAGATCTTATCAGGGATAACAGAAACAGATGCAATGAAGGAGATCCAATGAAGGACAAATGCTCTGTGCATTCAATAGGATTCAAAGGGAAAGATACTGAAGTATTTTGAGTGATAACTAATAGATAATAGTCAAATGAGCACCAGAAGACCCCAACACACTTGGCCATGAATTATACGAATCACTGGTCATGAATATGGGTGCCAAGAGCTTTCTTGTTGAGAGAGTTCTTTGTACCTGACCTCTACAAGTGTTACTGTGTGAAATTCTCATCATGATCCTGAATGGCATTCAGGTTAGTATCATATTGTTTTACTGGGAGAGAAAATGAGATCTGAGCTTCTCAAAGAACCTGTTCAGTGTCCGTCTCAACTAGAATGGGTCAGAGGGTGTCAAATCTCCATCTCAGAAGGCCTACAGAAACCAGTTCCTTCCTTTTCAACTTGTAACAAGAATTCGAAATATTCACAGGCAGCATAGCTGCACCCAGCTCTTTCAGGATTTACTGGGATAATGCCACTAAAGTTGGCTCCAAGTTTTAATCTCCAGTCTATCCCCACAAAGGCAGCAAACCAACTGAACCTATTTCTGTGATCCCAGAGCGTCATGAAACATCGCCTTGGCTATGGAATAAATGTCACTTAGAATGCACCCAACCTAAATACTAAAGAAGGCTTACCTTTGGGGAAAAAATGTAAACCCTATGTGATAAATTCTAAAGGGAAACTTGACACAAGTGGACACTGCCAGCAGCCTCCTCCCTTCAATCCCTATGCAGAGCCAAATAGAAAATAAAAGAAGGCCTTAGTGCATTGAGTGGAAAAAAATGGTTGAGACCTAAATACCCAAGCCAAAGTCAATGACAATAGAATCAAGAGACCCAAACTATAACAAGCTAAACACAAAATGGACCTGTTATGCTAGTAGACCAGGGGACTAAGAATGCTTGCTGAGAACTATGGTGGAGGGAAGTGAACACTGATGGTGAGAATGGCCCTAATTCACTGTCACTATATGCCTGAAATACAATTGTGAAAGACTTGTAATTCAAAATGGTCTCAATAAATAAATAAATGAATAAAAGAAGGCCTTAGCTCAAATTAAATGTTGGAGACTTTTCTTTTTTTCCTGATTCATTAATGAATAAGGGTTAAGAGCCAGAATGAGACCAGATTTCACCTGGCAAGTTGGTCAAATGCTGCCACCTCCCTATGCTTCAATTCCTCTCTGTTAATCTGGGAAGCTGGCAGGATACAATTCATAAGGTTATCATGTAGACTAAAAGACAAAGTACAATGTCTGGCACAGACTATCCAAGATGTGTTTTTGCTACTGGTTACCACTGACAATTCTCAGACTTTGGTGTTAGTAGCAGAGCTTGGCATGACTCTTCAGATCTTTGTTTTCAACTGTGTTTGCATTGACAGAGATATTTGATTTACTTAGATATGTGTTCAGAACATGTATTTTGGGGAGGGCAGAGCAGTGGTGCAGCAGTAGAGCATTTGCCTTGCACGCGACTGACCTAGAACGGACCACGGTTCGATCCCCAGGCATCCCATATGATTCCCCAAGCCAGGACCAATTTCTGAGTGCACAACCAGGAGTAACCCCTGAGCATCATTGGGTGTGGCCCAAAAACTAAAAAAACAAACAAACAAAAAAACCCATGTATTTTTTTTTTGTTGCTGTCGTCTCTAAGTATAGAAGAGATGTATAATGTATAATAGAATAATGGGAAGGGTGAGAGGAATTAGAAAAATGAGACATCGGGTAGGAAACAATCCAGGTAACAATATTGTGGAGAATAAACCTGTCTGTATCTCTAAATTCCTGATAACATGGAGCACTATTTATATTGCAATTCAACTTGACAACATCCCTTAGCATTTATCTAAATAAACGTGATTTCCCTTGATCTTCGCAAGTCAGAAGCTGATACAATAGCAATGTTGGAGGTCCAGAGAACAAAAAGTAAATATACTCAAGAGAATGAGCACTCCCTTCACCTTTCCTCCTGTCCACAGAATGATCAAATCTCAAAGATGGGGTAACATGTTATATAGCCTAAAATCCAAGATGCTGGAAAACCCCACAATAAAGACAGAGCAAAAAACTGATTTCAGAATCTTCTTTCTTCCTAACCTCAACAGAACCTGCAGATTACTCGATATTCTTATTTATGATCTCTCAGAAGACAAATTTTCAGTTACAGACATTAGATCTGGTGAAGAGTCAAGTTGAACTATAACTCGAATACCCAACTCAACAAAATGTTCCCACTTTTCTAAAATTAATAAATCAAAATGAAGAGAAATTTCCCAAGTATTACAGATGTATTCTACTGAAGACATCCTCAAACAGACCTAAATTGTGCATTTAGATAATTCAAGAGACCCTATGACATTTTATAATTCATTAATTTAATAGGTATTTATTAATTTCCAATTATAAACTAGTTGTCATATTAGAAATCAACTAAAGTTGCTGTCTTTAATTTTACAAGTCTCAAACTAATAGGGATGGGAAAAGAGAGAGGCAACACAGACTGAATAAGTCTAATGAAGGTTACAGTACTCCAGATCCAAAGTAGATATGAAGAAGAACATCCTAGAAGAGGCAACACAGGGAATACCTCCATCTGTCATAAAGAGAAGAAAGGGAGGCAAAAAAATATCAGATAGATCTTGAGGCAAGAATGGTTAAAAAGATCAGGGAGACAAATAGAAAATGTAATACTGTGCACTTTCTCACGGGCAGGTCATAGAACATTCCATTCTGAAGAACTCAGCTGTGAAATGATTATCTCAAGTCACACAACTTCTTTTGATGCCTGGCTCTATCAATGTGCTGTGCCCCTGCCACAAGTTTTCTCAACTCATTGTGCTTCTGTTTTCCCTGCTGTAGGTAAAGTGTTTTTTAAATAAAAAATCCAAGTGATGAAGCCACAGTGATAGTACAGTAGGTAGGGAGCTTGCTTTGCATATGGCCAACCTGGGTTTGATTCCCGACATTCCATATGGTCTTCCAAGCCTGCCAGGAATAATTATTAAGCCCTGCCAGGTGCAAACCCTAAACAAAACAAAACAAACAAAAAAAATCCAAGTGAATGTAAAGTTCTCTTTGGCTTTACTTATGATTGACTATATTATTTTATTTAAACACTGTGGGTACAAGATTGTTCATAATACTGTTGTTTTTCTTCCCACAGATAAAGTTGTTCATAATTAAGTTATAGTCATACAATGTACAACAACCTTCACCAGTGAACATTTCCTTCCACCAATGTCCCCTGCCTTCCCCCCCCCTTGCCCCATCTGCCTCTGGGGCAGGCATTTTATTCCTCTCTCTCTTGTTCCCTCTCACTTTTCTTTTTTTGATACTGTGGTTTGCACTATTGGTAATTAAGGGGTACCATGTATAATGATTGACCAATTAAGCAGCAGAGTCCCAAATGAGAAGCAGAATCCTGTTCTGAAGAGTTTTACAAAGGGAAGGAAGGCCTTGGGTCAGAGATGAGGCTCATGGGACAGCTGTGTCTGGTAGGAGTTTGTGACTCTGGATTTGAGCCGCAGCACTAAAAAATATAAGCCAGATAAGAAGGGAAGGGAAAGGAAGAAAGAAAAGAAAAAAGGAGAGGAGAGGAGAGGAGAGGAAAGGAAAAATGAAAGGAAAGGAAAAATGAAAGGAAAGGAAAAATGAAAGGAAAGGAAAAGAAAGGAAGGAAAGGAAAGGAAAGGAAGAAAGGAAAGAAGAAAAGAGAAAGGAAAGGAAAGAAGAAAGGAAAGGAAAGGAAAGGAAAGAAGAAAGGAAAGGAAAGGAAAGGAAAGGAAAGGTAAGGAAAGGAAAGAAGGAAAGAAGAAAGGAAAGGAAAGGAAAGGAAAGGAACGGAAAGGAAAGGAAAGGAAAGAAGAAAAGGAAAGGAAAGGAAGAAGGAAAGGAAAGGAAAAGAAAGGAAAGAGAAAGAACAAAAGAAGGAAGGAAGGAAGAAAAAAGAAAGAAAGACAACAGAAAGAAAGACACATGAAAGAAAGAAGAAAGAAAAAGAACGAAGAAAGAGAAAGAAAGAAGAAAGAAAAAAATAAAGAAAGAGAAAGAAGAAGAGAAAGAAGAAGAGAAGAGAAAGAAAATGTTTGTTCCAGAGGGCAATCAGGGGGAGGCGGGAGGGGTACTGAAATATTGGTCGCAGGACATGTGCACTGGTAAAATGTGCATCTGATGCTGTACACTGTATGAAACTCAATCTTGAACAACTTTGTGTCTGTGATAGAAAAACCAATTGTATTATGAATAACCTGGCAAACATGCTATTTAATAAAGAAAATTTTAAAAATTACTTAAATAAATGCCTTATTGTTAAAATCTGGAAAAAAAAGGAAAGAAAAATGAAGAAAGAAAATAAAACTAGTAGAGAATGGAAAGCTTTTCGCAAAGAAAGAGGGTGCAATAAAGTTATGGAAAGATGATTTTAGGGGCTGAGAAGGTGGCGCTAGAGGTAAGGTGTCTGCCTTGCAAGCGCTAGCGTAGGACAGACTACGGTTTGTTCCCCTAGCGTCCCATATGGTCCCCCCAAGCCAGAGGCGATTCTGAGCTAGCCAGGAGTAACCCCTGAGCATCAAACGGTGTGGCCCAAAACCCAAAAAAAAAAAAGAAAGAAAGAATGAAAGAAAGAAAGAAAGAAAGAATGAAAGAAAGAAAGAAAGAAAGAAAGAAAGAAAGAAAGAAAGAAAGAAGAAGAAAGAAAGAAAGAAGAAAGAAAGAAGAAAGAAAGAAGAAAGAAAGAAAGAAAGAAAGAAAGAAAGAAAGAAAGAAAGAAAAAATGATTTTAGTGAAGGTGACCTTCCATGGGAAAATGAAAGAATGCATAGTATACTGTCCTTGCTAGTAACAAACTGCTTGGAGCTGCCTTCCTGAGTGGTGTTAAATCCACAATTAATTTAGGTATTAAGACTAGTTTGATGAACTGTATTTTAGCACAAATGATTCTATTAGTTCTCTCAATCTGTTGGGAATAAAGCGCTCCGGTCCTTAACTTTATTCTTTATTCCCAGTTTCAACATGCATGGCCAATGTACCTGGAGCCATTACCATCCTCAGTCTCAGTTAACTGCAGTGGGTGGTCTATGCAGGTGTAAGGTAAGGAGTTTGGGTGTCTGGGCCATAGGAATTGCTAAATACACACTTGGACCAATTTCTTTGCTCTGAGAAACCAGGATGAGTTCCCTTCAGCAACCTTCACTTGCCCCTAGATCAATGTTTTCATGTAGACTCCTAGAAGGGAGGAAAAAGTAGTGGACATCTCAGTCAGACCCCTCTGAGGCTACAGGCAAAGGTAAGAGACATACTGTACAGACTCCTTAGCAACCCCAACCAAAGGGTTGAGGCTCCCCCCCCAGCTCAGCAGTCCCTTCTGGGCCTTGAGTTTCAGTACTAAGAAAATCTCTCCTGAGCTTAAGTTGGAAGAACACAAACTGATTTCTCAAAGCCTGGAATTGACCCTGAGAGTCAAAACCAGATCAAATTTCCTGAGGCTCTAATTTCCAAATCCTCCAATGCCCCTGGGATTTTGGGGGTGGGGATGGCCAGGGAACCTTCACAATCCCCCCCCCCCCCACCATCCCAGACTGATTAACCTCACTTTGCCCTAAGCTTCAAACAATGAGATTTTAAAAAAATGAAAAGATACTGAATTCTAGTTTCTACCCCTCTACCATTTCTGGAGAGTTGAGGTGGGAGTGAATGGTGACCCCGAAACCAGAACACTGAGAGAGACAGAGGAAGAGAAGAGAAGAGAAGAGAAGAGAAGAGAAGAGAGAGGAAGGGAAGAGAAGAGAAGAGAAGAGAAGAGAAGAGAAGAGAAGAGAAGAGAAGAGAAGAGAAGAGAAGAGAAGAGAAGAGAAGAGAAGAGAAGAGAAGGAAGAGAGTAGCTCAGAAACAAAAATCGAGCAGAGCAGGATAAAAGTCCTTGGTCTGAAAAACAATAACACATGGTGGAAATAGATTCAAAGAGAAAAAGGTTAAGGTAAATAAATACTGTGGGCAAGGAGATCAAAAAGGAGTTATGGAAGATCCCAGGAGGAAGGAACTTTTTCCCAGCATGCAGCTGAAATGGCTGCTTTGTCCCAGCAGAGCCTAGGATTCTGCTGTCCTCCCCTAACTCTGTACTGGCTCAGAAATTCTATTCCTGGGCCTTTTGTTGCAGAAAGCACCATGGATTCACCACCTGTCCTCTAGCAAATGAGCAGAGTTTGAGGAAAATCCTTCTTGTAAAAGGGAACTAATGGTGATTTCAAACTAGAGGGTAAAAATATCCTCCTGTTTTGCAAGAGGATGCTGATACATGGCAGGTCCTGAAAACCGCCCTCCTCGCCTTCCTTCAATAGGATTCAGCTTTATACTTCATAAACGTGGACTGAGCACAATCTAATACAGTGCTCAATACTGCAGAAAACATATATCCAAAAAGATGGGATAACAGTTGTCAAAGGGCACACAGTCTTCTAGGGAGCCACAGCCAAGGTCACAAGACAGAAACAAGAGTTGGTCCCTCCTGGCAATACCTGCAAGCTGGCTTCGTCCTTAGAACCTCTTTTCTCCTGGACCTCAGGATAAGTGCTATCCCCATCCTCTCCATTCATTTCTGGTCTGCTGGAATAAGGACATAATCCTTACAATGATGATTATGCTCATCTTGGAGAGGAAAAACTAAAAGCACATTGAATCTGAGCAAGGATGATGTGGTGATGGGGAGGAAAATCTGGGCTCCATATGGCTTTGGGGAGGGGTTTGAGACACATTCGGTGGTGCTCAGGGGCTACTCTTGGTTTATGTGTGTGTGGGTTGCTCCTTTAATGCTCAAGGGACTGTGTGGTACCATGTTCAACCCCACACTTTCTGCATAAAAGTATGTGCTCCATCCCTTTGAGGAACCCTTTGCCCCAGAATCAAGTCTTACCCTAAACCATTAGGCTTAGAGAACGTTTAAGTGTATCTTGGCATTTATATTTTTGGTTCACAGAGGCTCATATTCCTATTGGATAAATTTCATGTGTCTATATTTGTCCTTTGGCTCAGCAATCTTCCCTACCTTTTGAATTTTCAAGGAATAAAATTTTTTTGTTTGTTTGTTTTTGGGCCACACCCAGCAGTGCTCAGGGGTTACTCCTGGCTGTCTGCTCGGAAATAGCTCCTGGCAGGCACGGGGGACCATATGGAACATCGGGATTCGAACCAACCACCTTTGGTCCTAGATCGGCTGCTTGCAAGGCAAACACCACTGTGCTATCTCTCCAGGCCCAGAAAAAAGTTTTAATTCTTTTCTTTATTCATCATTAGTTAATATACTATGAATTTTCAGAGGATAAAGGTTCCCATCCCTGTACATGTAAAAGACTCACCACACTAACCACCAGCATTCCAGTGCCTTCCCACCACCAAAAGAATCCTACTTATTCCTCCTGTCCTCTTTCCTGCTGGTAATCACTGGAGTTTCCACTAACTAGAGAAGTGACTTGTTATTATTTGCTTCTTTGTTTGCTGTATTTGTATTCTATATATACTATAATTTCCACCAAGTCTAGAAGTTAAAATTTTCATTCCTTGCCAGTTGTGTGGCTTTATTTATATTTTACAGATACCACAATTTCCACTGTCTAGAACTCAATTTTGTTGTTTGGTTTTTTACCAGTTCATCTGACTTCTTTATATTCTACATCTACGTGAGTGAAACCACCTGTAGATTCTGTTCCTTCTTGACTTATTTCACTCAATATGTTCATCTCAGTGTCTCTCCATCTTGTTACACACACACACACACACACACACACACACACACACACACACACACACACACACACCACTGCTGCTTTAGTTATTTTGCCATTGGATATTTAGGTTGATTCTACAGTTGACCACTATGAGTAATACTTCTATGAATCTAAAGGGTGGTGCAAATAGTTTTGGAATTATTCAAATAAGAATCTAGAAGTGATATTGCCTGCCCATACAGTATTTCCATTTTCACTGTTTTAAAGTGAAAGCACTACCATACAGTTTTCCATAAAGTCTGGGAAACAGATTTCCTTGATCTCTATTTCCTCTCCCACATTTGCTGTTTCCAATATTTTTGACATAGATCATACTCATGGGTGGAAGGCGATACTTTCCCTCATTGTGGCTTTTATTTTCATTTCAAAGGAAAGAGATTCATTTATTGTTTGTTTTTTGTTTCTTGGGGCCACACCTAGCTGTACTCAGGGTTTATTTGTGGCTCTGCACTAAGGGATTGAACCTGAGTCAACTGCTTGCAAGGCAAGTGTGCTTATCTTGCAAGTGTACCTGCTGTACTATCGTTCTGGCCTCCTATCAACAAGAAGAATTTTTAAATGATTTGAAAAACCACACTAAATCTACCATCTCAAGGTCTTTTGAAGCAAAGCCGGGATGTGTTCACATAAGGGGTGTGCCCTTACCTGCCACTGTGAGTTCTAGGCCAGGGACCTTAATTCACAAGACACAAAGAAATAGCTACTACCTGCCTGGCCTTCTACCTTCATACTGGCTGAGCACACCTGATTTTGCCACTAAGGTCTCTTTAAGCTATGTGGCCCTATTCATTACCTATGATTTCCAGACATTCTGTTGTTATCTGTCTGCTAACCTATAACATGAAAATATCATTCCTTTTATTTCATTCGCTCATTTATATGGAGTGATATGTCTTTTGTCAGTCCACTTTTGTAACAGAACACTATGGAA
Organism: Suncus etruscus; assembly: GCF_024139225.1. Taxonomy (NCBI): domain Eukaryota; kingdom Metazoa; phylum Chordata; class Mammalia; order Eulipotyphla; family Soricidae; genus Suncus; species Suncus etruscus. The sequence goes on from NC_064853.1 coordinate 19,088,611, forward strand.
CAAATGAGTAGCTTAAAATCACATTCATTTCTCCTGGTTCTGGAAGCCAGAGTCAGAGTTCAGTATATAAGCATAGTTTGAGTGTGGTAAGGGCCCTTCTCTGATTTATAGAAAGCTGTCTTTCTGCTGTGATCTCACACAGAGAGAAGTGAGGAAGAACAAATTCTTGTGTCTTTTTTTCATAAGGGCAGAAGTCCATGTATAGATAGGTTCCAGCCACAGAATATAATTCTCTTCCAAAGGCTCCACCTCTTAATATCACGGTGGTCAGAGTGTCTGGGACATACACACACACACACACATACACACACACACACACACACACACACCACATGCTGTTATTCAAGGTAGGGAGGGAAGGAATTGGGATCCCTGTTTATATACAATCACAAACTGCAAAAAGACATTTCAGTCAGGGAGAGAGATCCGCACATATGATGATGGTCTTATTTGTAGCCTAGATATGTGGTTTATAGCACTGAGGTCTGAAGAAGTATATTTTTTAAAAAGCATATTCTATGACATTCCCATAACTACAAAATCATTTACAGCCACAACTCATGTAACAAATCCCCACTGTTATGGATACCTCCTGTATATAAGAGAAAGTCCTTGTATTAGTTTGTGGCAAGAACAGCAACTTTCTAATTTCAGCAGAGGAGACTGGGATTCTATCTAACAAGTTGCATAAGGGAAAGCAACAGTTAAAACACCATAAAAGAAAAAGTCCATGGCTACCTTTGAGTACATCAGAAACTCTGCAGAGAGGAATAAGATTTTGCATATAATTTCATCTTTCTTTGATGCCCTCTTGGTTCAGTATTAAAAAGTGGAAGCAGAAACTAAGTTAGCAATGAACATAGGTCTACAGGGATGCAGAATGACAAGCTGCTCCTCTGTGTACTGATGTCTCCTGAGTTCACTCCTGTCAAACCAAGCCAGGTCTGTGATAGCCAATTAAACCACCCATTTCCACCATTCCACTCTGATGGTTAATGACCGAACTCCCAGACCTTTATGGAGGGCAACGCAGCGCCCACTCAATAATTTTTTACTCCCTTTGACAATTCTAATAAACTTTATCAATGAAGTAAACATGCATTAAAAGCCCACTAATTTTAAATATACACTTCAGTTGAGTTCCCACACCCATTGGGGATAAAGAAAGAACTCTTTCATGCTCATTTCCAGACACCACACCCACCAAAGAAAGCCACTATACAGACATCTAGACAGAGCATAGTGTCTGACTGATTTTCAATTTTTAAGCTACTCACTCTGTTTTCCTTATGTCAGCTTCTGTCATTCATGTTAGTGAGACTTTAACCACATTGCTATGTGCATAAATTGTTATATTTGTAAAGAAATCCTTCTATCTGTACAGCCTTATGAGATTCCCCTGCATGAATACAGAATCATTCTCTTGTTTTGGTTTTGGGGTTCACACCTGGCTTGTTCAAGGACTTTTTCTAGTTCTATGTTCTGAAGTAATTCCTGGCAGATCTGGGGAGGCAGTGTATATGGTATGTTGCATGTAAGACATACCTATATGTCAAGACACTATACTATATTTCTGTGTCCCCCCCAAGACACATCCATTTGAAACTTTTCTTATTTGGGGGTCCATTTTAATAATATTTTTGATAGAACAACCCAAGTAATTTTTTAATCACTTGTCTGTCAATTTAGCTGTATTTTATTCATTTGTAAAAATTACTTTTTTTTTTTTTATATTTAGACTGGGTTTTCATGTTGTTTTTTTTTATGTACATTTTTTTTATTTTGATCATAGTGGCTTACATATTGTTGACAATGATATTTTAGGTACATATTTACATAAAATCAGGGGGGATTCCCATCACCAAATTGTCCTCCCTACACCTCCGTTTTTGTCCTACCACCCATATCCTGTTCCCTCACCCCCAGGGTAGCTAGGATATGTGGTCTCCTCTGTATCTAGCCTACTGCATAGTAGTCTTGCACCTGTTTGGTCCTGATGTCTCCCTTGTTTCCCCCTCTAATTGGGGGGGGCAGGACTAGCTAGTTCAAGTTACGTGGTTTTGTTTGAAGGAGAGAAAAGTAATAAACTGGGGTAAAAGTTTAATACGCTGAAAATAATCGGAATTCTTCCAGAGGCTCTCAACATCGGTTTGAGAAATGAAGGAGAGAAAAAAAGGTGAAACATTCCACCAGTACAAAAAGAAGTGTCAAGTATCCTGTGAGGACTCCAACAATAAATACAAGCACCAAAAAAAACCCCACAAAAACAAACACAAAACAAAACAAAACAAGCAAAACAAACAAACAAAAAAAAATGCCATGGTCTTGATATAGGAAACATGGCATAGCATACAAAGGAAGAACAGAAAGGAAGAGAAAGAATAAGTATAACTGGGGACATCTTCAATTATCACACCCAAACAGAGAAATTGACCAAAAATAGATTGGTAAATAAAAATAATAATAATAATATGAAAATAAATAATATATATATAAAAAATAAATAATGTTTTGTGCTTTTTGTTTTTTTTTCCCTCCTGCCCAGGGCACAGTAAATATTGGGGTCATTCGAAAAGGAATTCACTTGGCCTAAGAGATATGGGGTTTCTCCGCCCTTGGAGTGTATTGTCATGGGATCAACTATAGACTCTGTTCAGGATCATTTACTCTCCTGGTGGTGCTTTTGTGGTGTTTGTAAGACCTCTGCTCTGTCCTGGGTGATACTATCAGGCCTCTGTGTCTAGGGATCTCGGTATCTGCACCGATCCAGCGGTGGGAGTTATGATGAAGTCAGTCTTTGTGGTTCTAGGAGTTCTGTTCCATCAGTGTCATTTTAATTCATCTTCTGTGGTTGGTGATCTTGGTCTTTGCACTGAAGCTAGGATGGCACCTAGGACAGTGTCTTTCTTTGTGCTTCCAGAAGCCCCATTCCGTTACAATGGTCTCTGCCAGACCTTTGAAACTGGGGGTCATGTTCATTGTGCAGATCGTAGTTCAAACCCTAGGTTAGGGCTTTTATATTGGTCCCAGGCTGTATACAGTCTGGTCATGGTTCTAGCAGCAGTCATCTGTAACTCGCAATCTTGGTTTTTGGGCCTTCCAAAGGGTGACAAGTCTTCTGATTTTGTCTTGTCGTTAGCTAGAAAGGTAGGATAACCTTCACTTAGGTCAAGTTGTTCCCATTTTCTTCGTTGTCAGGATGTCATATTAGAGTTGGCATTTGTTGGTGACCTCGCAGTATTGCGGCTGTCACGGATGGGATTTGTTTCCTGTAGCAGTTGTGAAGAACTGTGCCATTCCTGTGTCAGGGATCCAGGGTCAAGGCTGGATTGATGGTATCTAAACACCTGAGGTCTAAGTTAATTCCACATGACATATTTTCAAGGTAGGAGATATCCCTCTATTGTAAACAACTATGAGTTACTATCTCTAATAGATAAGAGCTCTCTTTATATATATCTATATATATCTATATATATCTATATATATATATATATACTATATATATATATATATATATGTAAGAATTCCCCTTTATTTTAGTGTGCCTTTGCAGGGGGAAATGGTGCTACCTTATATTGTTGGTGCATTTGGGGGTGGTCAAAAGGGGAAAACAGAAACAGGTTACATACCCAAAAAAAAAGATGAAAAAATAATAAATAGAAAAAAAATAGGTAACAAAAATGTATGTGCTTACATATGTATATGTAGGCCAGATTTTTTTTTAAATGAGGTAGCAAAGTATTTAAAGGGCCAAAGTGATGCATATGACTATCTTACATTTGGGGAAAAGCAGGTAAAGAGGTGGTGTGATACAGTTCTTATGCTTATGTTGGAAATACAGGTTTTCCCATTGTCTTTTGGGTTTTTCTTGTGGTGTGTGGGTCCCCAGGCGTCTTTCCATCCCATCCCCAGATCTTCTTCAGAGTGGCAAAAGATTTGCGGCAGGGAGGTCCTGGAAGGGTTCTTGCATTGAGGATACTTTTAGACCTAAGTCCGGTTTCAGGTAACAGTTTGTAAAAATTACTTTTTATATAGAACCAAGTCCTCCATTGTAGGGTATAAATAACTTTTTCCACTGAGGGGCTTATACTTTTAATATTTATTCTTTCGCATTGTATTTTTGATGAAAAGAAATACCACAACTTCTTGTTGTTGTTTTTGGCATCCCTGGGTGGGCACGAAGAAATTCCATAATTTAAGGCAATCCAATACATCCATTGTTGCCATTCAGATTATACTTATATTGTTGTCTATTAAATAATCTGCCTAGGCTTGGAAGATAGTATAGTGCATAGAACATTTGCCTTGAACATGCCTGATTCATGGGATCCTCTGAGTACACCAGAAACTATCCCTGAGCACAGAGACAGAAGTAAATCTGAGCACTTTCAAGTGGGGCTCGAAAAAAAACAGTAACAATATTAAGAATATCTGCTTAGCCTAAAAGTCATGTAGAGCTCCTTTATCATCTTTCAAAGAACTTCATTTTTTACATGATTATATTAGGCCTATAATGCTTTTGGGAATTATTTTATGCATGGTTTCAGGCAAAAGTCCAAATTCAATTTGCTCCATATTGATATCTAATCAATAGGAGCACATTTTTACTGGAAAAAAAAGAAGGAAAAAAATCCATCATTCTTTACAGTCCTGCAGCAGCACTTTTGTCATAAAATAATTGTCCATCCCTGCCCTGATGAAGCCCTGGGGCTGCCTACGCAGATCTTCCCCTACAAGTATGCCAATGGACCGGCTTCACGTCCTCTCCGCTCATCTATGCAGAGACTAGCAGTGGCCAAACACTCCAGGTATTCAGGTTTTGCGAATGACATTTTTAGGGAGCTGTGAAGCCAGGCTGGCTGCATCCTCCTTTCCCTCTACTCCCCACAGACCCCTCTGTACTTCTGTGCAATTGGTCAATGCCATAGACTCACGGGACTCTCAAAAGAGAGCCCCAACCAGCAAAAAAAAAGCCATGGACTTATTGGTCTCACAGCTGATCACACTGGTGCCCTTTAGAGGGCTCCTATGAACCACATCTGTCATCATATAAGCCTGGCACTCAGATCCTCAAATTTGTAGAACATGTGGCCACATAAGTGGTCGCGCAACACTGCCAAATTAATTCTGACTTCCTGGTAAAAATACACAAAATGTTAAGTAAATTATTCCTACCTGCCAAGGGGCAGGCTTCAGGGAGGTTGGGAAACTGATGACTAGAATGGAAGGAATATTACATTGGTTGTGTAATACTGAATGTCAGAAATAACTGTATTATGAACAACTCTATAAACTACAGTGTCTAAAATTAAAAAAAATTAAAAATAGGGGCCAGAGAGATAGCATGGAGGTAAGGCATTTGCCTTGCATACAGAAGGACGGTGGTTCGAATCCTGGCATCCCATATGGTCCCCTGAGCCTGCCAGGAGCAATTTCTGAGTGTAGAGCCAGGAGAAACCCCTGAGCGCTGTTAGGTGTGAGACAAAAGCCAATAAATAAATAGATAAATAAAAAATAACTGCACAACCATGGATGAGTACCTGAAGAACCTTTCTAGCTTCTTCACTCTGTTTTCTCTGGCATATTTCTCTTGCTCCAGAAACAATTACATTAGTGATAAGTTTTAAAAACATAATTTTGAGGTCTCCCAATTTTTGTGTTACTTCAGGCTGTCTTTCATATTGCTGGCCTTTTCCAAACAAAGTTGACTTGTCCATTTCTGCCAATAGAAAGCAAGTTCTATAAAGGTAAAGTGGAGCTGTTCATATGTATATCTTATTATTCCCAGTATAATGAGAAAGTAGCTGATTTTTAATTATGTGAATGACTAGGTGATGAAAAAAATAATTTTTAATATATAATTTTTATTTTGACCATATTGGCTTACATGTCTTTCAGAGTAGTATTTTAGGTACATATTAACATTGAATTAGGGGAATTCCCATCATCAAATTGGTCCTCCCTCCACCCCGATTCCCATCTTGCATCCCATATCCCCCCACCCTCACCCCCCAGGCTGCTAGAATAAGTGGTCCCCTCTGTGTCTAGCTTTCTACTTAGTGATCATATATCTGTTTGGTCCCAGTACCCTACCTTATTTCCCCCTTTATTTGAGAGGCAGAACTAGCTAGTTCAAGTTATGTGGTTTTGTTTGAAGTAAAGCAAAGCAATATAAAATGGGGTAAAAATCAAATAAGCTGAAAATGGGCGAAGTCTTTTAATGGCATTATTTCTTCTTAAAAACATCTACCATAATTTATCTGAAATTTATCTGTAAACCTACAAACCGATAACATAAGAATTGGTTTCTGGGGCCGGGTAGGTGGCGCTGGAGGTAAGGTGTCTGCCTTGCAAGCGCTAGCCAAGGAAGGACCGCGGTTCGATCCCCCGGGTCCCATATGGTCCCCCCAAGCCAGGGGCGATTTCTGAGTGCATAGCCAGGAGTAACCCCTGAGTGTCAAACGGGTGTGGCCCAAAAACCAAAAAAAAAAAAAAATTAAGAATTGGTTTCTGTGCTTTCCTATGGTAATTAGATTCTGGAAGAATATTTTCTCAACTCTTCCTTTGTTCTGCTTATTAACATCAGGGTTCATAGTTCTGTTTCAAATAGACATGTTCACTGGATAGTAGAGAGAAGAGAAGTTTAGACGAATGCCCATTTTAGAGATGAAATAAATTACTCTGCTGTCCTTTAAACTGACAAGTTATGACCTTTCATCTTTTCATTGAACTTTAGTTCAAAATTAAAAAGATACATTGAATTTAGTAGCAGCAAGGAAAAATATGAAGAACATAATTTTCATTAACACTGGCCTCATCTATGGACTTAGAATTCAAAAAGCTATCACTTTCCTTGTCTTACTTTCTAGGCCTTATGTATAATCCTATTTCAGGCTACTCCTTCTCAAAGTCTTTTCTCTCCCAAACTCTTGTGGGTAGTAGAATTATGGAAAGTTCTGCCAAGCAGGGCAAGAATTTCACTGAAAATTTCCTTCAGTGATTTTCCCAGGCCTGGGGGAAAAGAGGAAGTATCGCTTTCAACAAGGTGCTAAAAGACTACCTTACTGGTCCAAACTGTTTGCCCTACATCCAGGAATTCCTTTTAGAGGGCATAGGTTTTTGCCAAATTAGAGTGTTTACCATTTCCCAATGCCACCTCTGTGCTCATATTTATATTATTCACTTCGTCCATAAAAGCGTTTAAGGTGTTATCCAAGGTACCTTCCTGAAGTTATCCCATTTCATTTACCTGAAGGACCAGAAAGACTTATAGTCAGAAGTTCTAATATTTGGTCCTGTTACCTGAAAAAGCTGCCAGGTTTTATTGTCCTGTGGTTTTCAAACTTGTCTTGCACAGTCCCCCCCAAATCCCCTGCAAGTCTGCAAAACAGAGTGTTCATTACCCATTACTGTATGGTACATCTCCATTACAGAGTGGCTTCAGTAACATTTTCTTTATCAGGCAGAAAGCAGGAAATTGCATATTAACAACATTGGTCCATGGTCTAGCAGTTGTTCAGACTGAAATCACTCATTACGATATTAGCATCTTTGCCCTTTCCATGCCTCAACTCGAAGAAACTTCCAGTTTCCAAATTATTTTATTTATTAACTTTTTTCTTTATTGCTTTTGGAATCACAACAAACTAAGCTGAGTGATTGCTCCTAGTTCTGTTCAGGGATCATTTGCAGTGATGTTTACGAAGAGGAGCCAGGGTCTTGATGCAAGGCAAATGGATTTATCTCAGGCACACCTCTCTGATCCCAGTCTCCAACTCCTTTTAGAACTAAGACACATCGGTTAGTTCATTTTTTTTGTGTCATCATTATGAGAATATATGGCCTATAAACAAACAGTATGGTCAGTGCCCTAAATCATTCATTGAGTAAAATCAGGTGGTCTCAAGTTATAGAGTTGAATCTGATCAGATTCTAATTCCATGCCATGCCATACTATCCTTTTCCAATTCCTGCAAATTCCTGAAGGGCTAAGTTGAGGAGATAGTAATGCAATCATCTATTTAAGTGTTTCAATGTTACTGCTTCTGTGCTACTATTAACAGGAATATGCACTGGTGGGAAAAATGACTAGGCCACATGCATTTAGCTGGGAAATAATGGTAAACCACAATACATCAGTGAAGGCATATAAGGACCACAGTAATTTGAGTGAATTTAATAGATTTCACGGAATGGAACCAGGCGGGTTTTTCTTTATCACTCTCAGCTGTGAGGGGTCTGAATATAGCACATGCATCAAGTTTTCACTCACATTATTGATAATGATGGGAACTTCCCCCTCAGGTTTCACAGCAGTGAGTCACCAGGCGATATAAACTTTCAACTCAACTGTTGAGATGCAGCCCAAGAATATGCAAAAGTGCAGGTAAACAACCTGACACGTTCTTCAAACTGTAAAAGCCATTACTTTCCCTGGACCTGAGAATGTGATTTAGTGCGTCCATGCTTTAACTTGTCTGAGGCTCAGTCAACAAGGATATGATGGACAGAGTGAAGCAGTGATAAGGAGGTGAGTCGTTAAGTGGGATAGTTCATTCCATCACAAGAGCTGCTCAAGTCTCACTAAATCTGAGTCTTCCCTTCAGATGAGAGCATTAGAAACATCGTAGTAACAACATGTATTGTCTTGGGAAATACCTGGATGGTACAAAGTCTCAGGCAAATGTACCAGATGGGAAAACCTCTTCATTGCTTCTGAGACAAACATTTTAAAATGATTTCTTTCAGTTAAACTGGGCTTGGTTTTGTTCTGTGATCACAGATATCCCTCTTTTTGATCACAAATATCCCTCTGCTACTGCTACAGGCACAGGTGGCAACATCCATTGAGCTCAGATAGAGGCAGGCCCAGTGCCAAGATCTATCTAAGACCCCGCTCCCTTTCCTGATGAAATACTTAATGTATCTGGGGTGGCCCAGGAACCTGTATTTTCACTAAATCCTTGATAACACTGCATAGTCAACTGTGAATGCAGTATGTAAAGGATAGGAATTTGAAAATATGGACCTTTCTATTTGTCTTGTCTGCTGCTATCCTTTAGAATATAAGCGATCCACCAAAAATCCCCTCTCAGTTTAAATAAAGATAAAAGTTCAAGGATTTTCTGTATTGTGACTAAATTTTAAGTATTCAGTAACTTATTGAAAATAACAAAAATAACCTATTTTCTCAAGTAGCCCATCATTCTCAGAATGGGATTTCCCATGCTCAGTCCCCAGAAAGTCATTTTTAAATAAATTAGGGAAAGAAGAATATCATGTGGGAAAACCCACTTCTGCTACCAATAGAATAAAAATGGAGCAAGAAGTCAGAATACAGAAATCTTAACAGGCTCTGAAAGCTTATCCACCTGTTCCCATGCCATGAACACCCCAAAATTCTTGGACTTTTATGCCTGCATGTGAAGGACAGAGAAGAGATAAAAAGATGAAGAGGAAAAAGCAGAAGTCAGATTCCTCTTACAAAGGACAGAAGCAGAGATCAGTGTAGTGTGAGACACTGAAAAGTCAAGACTGTCAATCTTACCTAATGGACATGTGGCAATAATGCTGTGATTTAGAAGTCAGAGATGAAGGCAACCCAGTTCTACCCTTTTCTATGATCCTATTAAATGGTTTAGTGAAATCACAAGGTCTTTTGTGCAGAGTATGGCAAGAAGCAGATCATTTCTAAACCACTAGATCTGGCAAACACAAATTCACTGAACTCCACTAAAGGGAAATGAACTGTATTTTTGTTTGTTTGTTTGTTTGTTTTGTTGTTCTCTTCAGGATTATCTTCCATTGATAATGAAAAATCTTAACTCAATCCCAATATGAATGCCAAATATGTAGACCACCAGATATCTTCCCACATAAACACTAGGGCTGAGGAAGCTATTTGAATAGGTAATGGCTGATTCAACTTGATTTTGCTTCAATCTCAGTTGGAAATTTCAGGTATTTTTCATGAAACTTCAGATTTAGAAGAATGAATATCTGTAGAAATGCTCTCCTTGTGACAGAAAAAGACATCTCCAGAAACTTATGAAAAAGTGCTATGGTTGCCAAAACTATAGAAATGGTGCTGAAGCAGATGATGGGTGAGTCACTTGGTAAGAAGATGCAAAACTAGAGTCTGGGGCCCTTGCGATGCCATGTGTTTTCTATCTTCATGGACATCCATTTGGTCTCCTCAGTCACTTTTCTCTACAGAGCAGAGTGCTCTTCAGTTAAGGCCTTTTTACTACTCTATCCACCCTTTTACCACCATTCCTTCTCACTTCTGAAATTATTGTGCCCAGTTTTTCCCTCCTGGTTGGTGTTTTCCACCTGTATTGTCAGAGTTGGTTGACCCATTTTTTGGATTCCCTTGCAGCTCAGAAAAGTCAGAGTCTTCTTGGGGACATGCCTCAGACCCCTTATGCGATCTGCACTTATTGTTGTGTTCTATTAGAGAAAAAGCTGCCATCTCCACCCTGGAACTCCCAGGACCTCAGGCAAGACCTGATGAGCCTAATGACTACCTTATTTCTCACCTTACTAGCTTCTCAATTGCCAATTTTAAAGTGACACTTTCCAGGACTCCAAGAGCAGCACCTTTATTTTCCATAAATGGTTCTCTTCAGCCTCTCTCTCTCTCTCTATATATATATTTTTTAATTAAATCTCTTTGTGATTTACTATTAATAAGTGTCTGAATTTTTATCCTTATTTTATAGACCTATATACTTGGGGTGAAGTAAAATTTCTTAGGAGCAAAGAGATTACAAAAGATATTTTGCAATTTTGTAATTGATTGCCTATAATACTTAGGCAATACTATATACATGCAATTAATTGACTATAATACTAGCAATACATACATGCAAGCCTATCCACACATATACATATATAATATATACACATTCACACATGCACACATGATACCATAAAGTTGTACAAACATTTCTTATACACACATTCATATATACACATAGACAAAAAAATTTATGAATGCAAGCAAAGGCATGAACACACAGGCTCATTGCATATAGGTGTGTTTGCTCAACACCTGCATGCATGAATTCATGCAATCATACATGAACCAACCACACACTGTATGTATGTACACATACATACAATGCACATAATGATATGCATATATTTTATATGCATAATTTATAGTTTATAAACTTCCCCAACAGGGCAGACACTCTGAGAGTAGAAACCTGCATCTATTACATCCAACTCATCTAGAACAATGTCTGGCACAACTCTTATTTCTTGCTTTCCCCAGATATCCTTACTGACTGCAAGCTTCATGTGAAAATGAAAAATTTAAAAATACTTTATCTTTGCTTTTTCTAATGATTCACATGATTACATATAGGAGCAAAAGGAAAACAACTAAGGAGGCAACTAGGGTTGAGATGAGAGGCAGCACTGAGAGGGTACTCTAGAAATGGACCTTTTCCCACCAGCAGCTATTGGTGTGCAAGCCCTTAAGGAAACATGAACTTTGGGCCCACTAAGGCACTGTTGTAGTAACCTGCTTTAACTCTATTCAGGATGGCTCTTCTTTGCTTGTGCTTGTCACCCATGGACCGGAAGTACCTCTGGATTGATCCCTTACCCCTATCTGTTCTCCACCAATGGGGTGGTCCTTCTCTTCTTAATAAAGACCTTGGTCACATGGAGAAGCTTCTGTAATTTTTGTTCCATAATTAGTCTATTTGACTGCTTCATTTTTGCTAGCGAGTGGAAAGCTTGTGATAGAAGTTTCCTGAACCCATTTTATTCTCTTCAGCTTCATATGAATTATTTCATATGTCCATGTTTGCTTACAGAGCTGCACTCCCCAATTTCTTGGGATTGGGGTATGGGGATATGAGGCTTCCACTTCAAGTCAATGTTCTGAGCCATGAAAAACAGTGATCCTTGAGTCATAGTGATAGCACAGTGGTAGGTCACTTGTCTTGCATGTGGCCAAACCAGGTTCAATCCCCAAAATTTGATAGGGTCCCCAAACCTGCCAGGAGTAATTTCTGAGTGCAGAGCTAAGAGTAATCACTGAGGCACTACAGGGAGTGCTATAAGAACAAGAACAAAAAATAAAAACAAAAAAAAAAGTGAACATAGGAGGTTACCTCTTGCAGATAGGATCACATTTTGGGCCCTGCAAATGGAATCACACTCTGGGCCCTACACACACTTTCCAACAGGCTTGTACCTTGGATCTTAGAGAAGAAAGTCTTCTTGACAGGTGTTTGGCAGTATCAGAACATGAAGTTCTTATTTTCGGCTTCTGTTTTATTTGGAAAGTCAGTAAAGGAAAGTAGCAATTCATCTTTTTATATGTCAGTCCATGAGAGAATAAATGGAACCTTCTGGTTAAAATTTCACTCTAGATGGGAGTGTGATCCAGTGGCAAAGCAGAAATCTTGCATGCATAAAATCTGAGTTCAATTTCAGCATCATGACAAATTTGAAAAAAAAATTCCCTTCAGGACCAATTAAGATCCTAGAGCTGATGAATGAGTCCAAGAGTAGGACATAAAGAGGATGTTTGAGGTATAGGAACTCATAATGCTAGGACATTAATTTCATTTACCAAGAAAAACTTCTGCTATTTGATACGTAAACTGAATCAAGCAGATGTGAGAGCATGGGGACCCATGTGAATGAGGGTTTCTCAACTCATCTTTGTCTTGTAACTTTCCAGAAATCTTTTCACCTCCAGAGTGAGAGAAGGAGGAACAAATGTGAGATGATGGTAAGTCCCTACACAAATGAGTAGCAATATTAATCTATAAAATTTCAACCGTAAAATTATCAATCTCTGTACCAGAAAGTCAAAACTTTGTTAGTATCATGGAAGAAGCCCGGCCCAGTTCTCCTCAGCTGGTAGAACCCCCAAATCCCTGCTGCCTTAAATATTGTTTGTCAATCCCCAATCCATCATCATCTATAAAAGGACCTAAGAACACAGCTAGCTCAAAAAATACTAAATAGAAACTTTATTTCCTATACTGAGATGCATGCTAGGGTTAACACAGGTAAAGGCATATGTATGTCTGTATACACATAAATATACTAACTACAGAGAGTAGGGGAAAGTGTACACAGATACTAGTGTCTACCTGGAACTAAAACCAAACAGTTATTTCTTAAAACATTACTCTGAACAAGTTTTCTTCCCTGTTAGGTTAATACTGGAAATACTGGCAACTCACAGTGCGACAATGAGCTGATGATTCTGAAGACGAAGGTGCCAAACACAACCTTTTGGCACAGAGGTGTTTAATAAACACTAAGTAAAATAAAAATAACTGCTTTTCACTCTTCAAAAGGAACTTGAAATCCAGATGTTTTATTATGACTAGCTTTGAGGGATATCCTGGAGTTTAGTGCAGGCTGTTTCAGACACAGACTTAGCCATGTATGGCTGAGAACAATGAATCCACCTATTGAATAGCCACTCAGGATACTAATACAGCCATTAAACAGAACTGAAGGGGTAGCATGGGCTAATATATATGCACTTGCACTATGTATGTTATCTCAAATATGAATGTATTTACATACACATATACTTGTACACAAACACAAATGCACACACACACACACACACTCACAATTAAGCATGTGTTAATTAATACTCCTACTCCTTGCCTGGTCTAAGAACTGGCTTTGGTCCTCAGGTATATCAGAACCCTAGAGCCCTTTCATTGACTCTGCTCCACATGAGCAGAGGCCCTGGCTTATGCATGAGGAAGCCACTTAATCACTTAAAGGGACAGAACCTGCAAGGGTACCCTTGGGGCACAAAAGACCTCAGTTTTTCATCTGAAGATGATAGAATCTGCTATAGGGAGTTTCTGAGCAACCTCTCACATCTAAAGCTCATGATGGCCACACATTATTCAAACTCAAGCACAAGAACAAACTAATGAGGCTCCAGGTCAGGCAGATGTGGAGTACTGTAAGAAAGTCTGTGGGCTTGGGTGCAGAAAGCCCAATCTTAGCGCGCGCGCGCGCACACACACACACACACACACACACACACACACACACTTTGTCCTTTAGTCACAAAAGCCAACTCCATGGCTGGTAGCAGTGGCTGAAGCGTCAGGCAGCAGAAATTCTCATGACCACCAAGAACAGCTGAGAACACCTGCACTTCAGAGGCACAAAGACCTTCCTCATTCTGAATGCAGCCAGGAATGTTCAGAAAGACCTGGGCTCTCTGCTCAGCCACTGAAGCTGTTTTTTTTCCTTCAGATTCCCCACAGGACTTTATCTGCCCTTCTCATCCCCTCCATCCCATACAATCCCTGCATCTTGAGATCCATCTTCTCCTTTTTGTTGGATACATTCCCTCCTGCTTCCAGCTATTGGCCTTCACTTGGGCTTGGCTCCCTTTCAACAATTGTACTTCAGTATAATTTGTCTACTTGGCAGCTGGATCTCACTACTGCTTCTGACTCCTGGATGCCTGGGGCCAACTTGTCCCACAAACTGTCTCCTTTGAGTACCAGGTGACACCTTACACTTAACAACCAGCTTCCTGAGTTTCAAGCCAGATATTCAGATTCAAGCTTCACAGTTGGGGTGAACCTAGAAATTTATTATTTTTTTTAAAGGCACCTGGTTTCAGCAATCCTTGTTTTGATCTTCACAAATCCTCTTACACTGCTTACTGGTTGATTTATTTTGGTGATGTTGGGGATCAAAGAGAACCTTACTCAGAGCTCTCCTGAGCCTCATTTGAGCACCTTGATGTCCTGAGGTTGAACACTGGATTTGAGGCAGGATGAAGACAGACAAAGATGAGCAGAACTTGGAAGGAAAAGTGAAATACAACAAAAAGCTTTCCCCCAAAAAAACCAAACCATCTTGTAGCATGGTTGGGGTCCTTACTTCTGAACGTGGGGCTAAGTCTTGAAAAGTCTTCACAGTGGAATAACACCGAATTCTGACATGGGGGGGAGGTCAAGCAAGAGCTATGAACATGTGCAAAGAAGGAAATGACTGAGAGGTAGAAAGATGGACCATAATTTCTTATGGCTGTCTAAGAGAGAAAGAAATAGACAGATAGAAATGGAGGAAGGGAATGTATTCACCTTGTTTTTCTTGTTCACTAGCTTTACTTCTGCTTTCTTGTCTGACAACTGTTCCAAGGAAGATTTAATGAAATGCTTTTTGGGTCTCTGGATGCTACAGAAATTACCCACTGGAATGGTGAAGGTAACAGTCTCCTTGTATGAGTTTTGGCAGAGAGTAGCACATCTCACACTCAGGCCTACTGACATGGTGAGGGGCAGAACTCTTGTTGTAAGGACTGCCCTGTGCATAATAGAAGGGTTAAACAGAACTCCTGCCCTTCCCACCATAAGCCAATAATGGTCTTCCTATGCTCTGTGGCAACAAAGAATATAATCCAAGCATGACCAAATGGCTCCTAAATGAGTAGGCTTGTGTTAGGGGAGGTTGTTAGAAAATCAATTCTAGTAGAGAACCATTGGTAAAGTGGCTTTGGGGTATGAGTCAAGTTCAAATTTTGCCACTGATGCCACTAACTGTGCATGTGGACATATTACTCCTGCTGCTTCCATTGACTGTTGCAGAGAATGGGAAACAAGTTCAAGTTTGTAGGGTTTTATTAAGAGCAGAGATAAAGGGAATTCAACATCAAGTTTATAGAAGTTTATTGTGCACTGGCACAATGAGTACATGGCACAAAGAAGGCAAGTAAAAATGGCCCTAAGAGTAGCATAAGTAGTAAGAGGAGCAGGCAGCCCTACTTACACTGTCTTCATTGATGATGCTCTCAACCTCCATGTGTAAAATAAAGTTCAGCTGAAGTCTCAAAATTATAAAACATAAAGTCAACTACACTTTAACTAAGAACCAAGAATCAGGCAATGAATGTTGTCATTGCATTAGCAGAAATTACTTCTTCTAGAAATTCTTTTATAATACCTCATTTCTAAATTTGGGGGTACATTTGGTGTTTTCCTATGGTCCTTCATACCTGACAGATATACCTGTAATTGTTTTTTTTCTTAGACAGGACTTCAAAGTTCCAAAAGTTCATATCTACTTTAAATTCTTTCTTATTCTCCCAATCAACTAATAACACTAATATATATTTAATGACTTCTCTTTGAACATTTGTTTCTTGCTCAAGAGACATTCAAAGGATTCAGTCCAGGAACAGAATGGTCACACTTATGGCGCTCATGTTTTATTCCTGGTCCTGTGCTCAGAGGGAAATGATAAGTGGTTCTGGGGATTAAAGCAAGGTTGGCTTTGTACAAGACACACCAACCATTGTCCTATCTCTTTGGCATCATAGTGGATAATATTTCAATACACATGATTTCCACATTGAGTACAAGTTATTAGAAGAGTGAGCTCTGGAATTAGATGACGTGGGTTCTAATCAGGCATATACCACTTACAAGGTTAGGAAGCATCATTTGATAAACAAAACCAAGTTTCTTTGAAATCAGTGTTGTTTCTAGATCCCTGATAACTATGAGACAGAAACAAAACAAAACTAAACTAAATAAAAATCTACCATGTTTTCTTGCTTAATGGAATAAAGCTCATTTTTCTTAAGAAAGGCATGAACAAGAAAGTCTTTTTATAAGGCTAGCCAAGCCAATTATTAGGCAAGTAGAAACAAAAGAAAGAAATTTAGAAGTTTGGACCACAGTTGGTTCTGCAACTCAGATGAGCAACTGAAGCTCACCCAACCTCTGTCCTAGAGGAGTCGTTTTAGGCAATTCAACATCAAGTTTATAGATTCATAGATGGATGCTAAAACTAGGTCCATAGTCCGCTAAGGAGATAAAAACACCAAGTATAACAGCTCCCAGAAATCTAGGAGTAGATTAGGGAATGTTTGAACCAGATTCATTTTGCTTCCTGAAGACTAAGCCAGGTCATAACTTCTGAAGAGGGACAACTGTTCCTGTCAAGAAAGGATGCTAGATCCCTCATTCAGTTTCTCAAAGTCCCCTCACTATGGACCTGTCATGTACAGAGCACTGTGTGGATGGCTGGAATATAAGACTGAAAGGCCATGGTGCTTTCTCCCAGAGGGTATTTTCAAGCTAGTAAATGACACAGTTGCACACTCCAGATCATCTGAAAAGGAATGAAGGCAGGAATGAGCCCTGGTGGTGAGAGGAGGCTGTGCTTATGTCAGCTCGAAGCAGTCTGGGAAGGACTCCCAGAGGAGATGGTACCAGATCTAAGATTTGATGGATAACTGGGGCTTTGTCTGAGAGATAAGAGAGGGGCTTGGGACAGAAATCAGGTTGCAGATGCCTTGAAGGGCAGTGTGGGTTTTGATGCCAAGAAAAGGCCCGGAACAAAGCTAACACTATTTTTACAAGCTAGAAAAATAGCAGCAGCAGCAACAGCAGCAGGAGCCCTGGCCAGAACCACCCCCACAAAGAGCAAACAAAGCTACTCCTATCTCCTGGCTGTCTGCTGGAAAACTTACTAACCAGCACCTTTAGAACAAGCTGTTCTTTTATCTTGGATATTTTGATTCCTGCAAGGTTCTTCCTCTTCTTTTTCCTCAGTTCTCTTTGAGATCTGAAAAAAGCCGGAGTTGAGTTTTCCTTGCTCCTTTGATCTCTCTCCTCCTGTCCCAGGCTTCCCTGAAGGATCAGAAGACCAGGGGGATTGATGATAAGCTGGTGTACTGACCCATCCATGGGCCAGAAATGGGGGGAGGGCTTAGATAGTGGGTGTCAGGTCACCCCTTAGAGAGGCTGGAAGTGTCATTGGATGGCCTCCGATTCAGACCTACATCAAAGCTGGCATAGACCTCTTGTGCCTTCCTGAATGGAGATCAGGCCATTTCTTGACCTGAATCTGAAGGCAGAGACAATGCCACATTCTCTTACATGGGGCTGAGAAAGGGAAACAGGGGTAAGCTCAGGGAAGAAAAATTAATTTCAGAAGCTTAATATTTCTCAGCACATTGTAATTCCAAGGGAAGTGAACTTTCCCAAAACACAGCTTCTCAGACACATTGGACAGAGAATGCACCTCTTTTGCGTCAAACATGGGGATGGTAAGAGAGAGAAAAGAAAAAAGAGAGGAGAGAGAAAAGAAAGGAGAGAAGACAGAGGAGAGAGAAAGAGAAAGAGATACAGAGAGAGCTCAGAAGCAGGTGCCTGCCAGGTACTAGACACTAATTCATGGCTTCACTACATTCAATTTACCTTAACTTCTGTGTTAGCCCAAAGAGCTTACTGTCCTCTCTGCAAAAAAAGACAGTGTGAAGGACTGAGGCACAAAGGAGGGAGACTAGGAATTTAAACCCACATCTTTGGTCTCTGAATCTGATGCCTTTTTCCAACACCAAAGAATGTGTTCAGGCCATTACTTTGAAAATACCAGCACACAGACTAGGGGAGAACCAGCATCCTTGGTCCAGATTCAGTGGGCTCTGATACACTGTCAATACACTGCCATAAAGCTCCTGTGCATAGGCTGCTACTTCCAATTTGTACTTGGTACAAATCTTTAAGATCTATGTGGCTGGATGCATGAAGGAGATGGAGTTTTTTTGTTTTTTTTTTTTTGTTTGTTTGTTTTTTTTTAATGACTGAGGGCTTGTAGGATGGCTAGAAAAGAGACAAGAAGAAACATTTTCACCCAGATCTCCTCTCTTTTCCAGATTTGCCAATCCTAAATTGGCCATAAGGGAGAGAAAGAGAGATAAAAATATATATAAGAAGGAAAAAGCTATATCAGAATTGTTCAACAGGATTTTGTTGTTTTCCAGTTGCTGAGAATCCTTTTCCTGAACCTTCCAGGCACTGTGGAATCATAATCACACAACATTAAGAATCTTAAGTTTCCAGGTGACAGGGTCTAAGGGCACCCAAACTTCCAGTAATAAAATAAATAAGTCACAGAAATATGATATGCAGCAGCATCACCATGACTAGTTCATGGAATTCTGCAAGCCAAAGAACTCAAGATCCCACTCAAATTCTCTCTTCCCACTTACAAATAATATTTACTTTTGGAAAATATATGAGGGCCTCTCATTAGCTTAAAAGCATTTGTATTTTAAAGGGAACAGAAGGTCTCAGCCAAGGTTTCCCAAAGTAGAATTTCTGTTCCCTGATCATTTCTAAATGAGGGAAAGAGGGCCATTAGCAGCCTGGCTCTCTCCCCATTCGACTCACACAGCCTTCTGCTTGTTGCATGGACCAGCAACCTGCATAATGTGGCTTCTACTGCAGCAGGCCCCAGGAGGGATTCCTGGGCTCAAGGGAGGAGGTGAACTTGGGAATGTCTGGGAAGCAGACTGAGTCCAGAGAGCTTCAGGATTCCAAGGCAGCAGTCCTCTAATTTCCCACCTGGAGTGATCCATGCCTTCACCCCCAGCATAACTCATGAAGCTTGACAGTAAAGGCTCATGTCCCAGACAGGAAGCTACATGTCTGGATAGCCATAGAATGGGAACACTCCATCTCAGCATATGTTCTCTCCATGCCTATTAAAACCAGAAACATGGCATTGCCAGCCAAGGCACACATGGTCTACACCTGCCTGTCATAAGAAATCTACTACCATCAGGTCAGACCTCATGGATTTTAGGCCACTTGCTATTCTCAGGCACAATGTGAGATTCTGAACACATAGGATAAATAAGATGCTCCTTAGCATGGATATTAGGCTGCTAATAAAAAAAGTTACAAGTTACAAGAGTTAGGAAGAAGAATTAGATATTGCTTAATTCACTGGCCCATAAGGGAATATTCACTTTCCTTCTACAGGTTTGCTACCTTTCATCATGTTCTGACCTTACTACAACTTTGTTCACCTAAATAATTTCTCATTCTTGTTGAGAACCAGCTATAGCTGCTTAACACAGGTGATGCAGCCTGTAAGGCAGCAGTCCACACACAACATGAAGAGCATGTGGAGAACAGACTAGTGGACAAACTTAGCTACTATAGCACAAATATTTGTAACTACAATCATCAGACTGCATAGCACAATGCAATCACTTCTTCAATAAGGGCTGTTAAAAATCCTAGCAAGAAGTACAGTGTAGAGAATTTCTAAATAAATATGAATTTCTTTGAAAGCTCCAAAGAGAAAAAATATCATCTAATAAAGGGGTCCTTGGGTTAAAACAAACTTACTGCAGGATCTTCAGATCTGGGAAAAATTTGTGTGAAATATTGATGGTATAAAAAAGCAAATTTCCAAGAGTAAAATTCAGTATCAAAGTACAATCACTTACCTGTAATATAAAGTATGAACAAGAGAAGCTTTTTAAGTGTTTCTGACTCTGATCATGAGGAAGAACATTGTTTTCATTGTTACAAATCACATATATGCACAGACAAAATGGATATTACAGTCCACAAATTAGTAGTTATTTTTATTGTATAAGATACACTGACATTTACTATTCTGATCAATTCTATTCTGAAAATTCAATGGTCATGGCTACTGAATAGATCTCTGCTAAATCGATTTCTACTGAGAAAGGAATTAGAATTTCTGAAAGTATTAGAAAGAAAGGCTATAGTATAAGTGGGGGAAGGAAGGAAGGAAGGAAGGAAGGAAGGAAGGAAGGAAGGAAGGAAGGAAGGAAGGAAGGAAGGTAGGAAGGAAGGAAGGAAGGAAGGAAGGAAGGAAGGAAAGGAGGGAGGGAGGGAGGAAGAAAGGAAGGGAGGAAGGAAGGGAGGGAGGGAGGGAGAAAGAAAGGAAGGGAGGAAGGAAGAGAGGAAGGAAGGAAGGGAGGAAGAAAGGGAGGAAGGAAGGAAGGGAGGAAGAAAGGAAGAAAGGGAGGGAGGGAGGAAGGAAGGAATGAAGGAAGGGAGGAAGGGAGGGAGGGAGGAAGAAAGGAAGGGAGGAAGGAAGGAAGGGAGGAAGGAAGGGAGGAAGGAAAGAAGGAAAGAAGGAAGGAAGGAAGGAAGGAAGAAAGGGAGGGAGGAAGGAAGGAAGGAATAAGCAATCATTTATTCAAATAATTCTTTTTCTAATAAGAAAAATAAACAATGCCACAATTAAAATAGAAAATTGGGGAAATGTTATAAAATTCTTTTTGTGATAGTATCATGAATCATAAGCCCTGGGGTCCTGGGACCCTTTTTTTTGAAACCCAAGCTGGTTATGGGTGCTGAGAAAAAGGTTACCTAGTCCTCCGGCGTGTGCATCTATCAGCGACGTTCCCACAGCAAGGCCAGCAGGAAGGCCAAGGTCTTTTGCGGCTTCTGCTGTGAGCCCATTTCCAAGAGAAGTTCCTGGAGTAAGCACTTGGTTTCCTGGGTAGACAGGAGAAAAACAAACAGCTGTCAGTTTGAAAAACACAAAAGTAAACATCATGTTATCTTAAGAGAACCTCTCTTCTCCTGGGTTCGTCTCTGCCTTTTCTCAACATCACAAAGAAAGAAATGATGTGGCCACAAAGCATCCCTGTACTCAGGTGCATGTTCTTGGTGTGTGGGTCCAACTAAATAAAGCTAGAGCCCCAAAGCAGCCTTCAGACTGTATAGAAAGATTCCACTCATGGGAAATTCCAAAAGAGGTAAACACAGAGACTGCTTGAAGAATCAGTTAAGATGGTTGAATTGTTAATAATAAAGCAGCATTACCAACACACATTATCCACTTATACCCACACGTACACTCATGCATATACTCACGTGAGTACACACACACACACACACTACACACATATTTCCATGAATATATATTCCAAAGGAAGGTGCATGCAGTTACTTCCTACCCAAGGTTAAGGGAGGAAAAGATTAAGTTCCAATCAAAAATTTCTTGGAACTCCTTAAATTTCTCAAAATTTCTTATAAAAACTTCATTTGGAATAAATGAAACCTTGTGAACTTCACAAGGTTGCTCCTTGCATAACCATCAAGCACAAGTTGAACGGTGTTCTTTTGAGTTGTGCAATGCAGTGACCCTGATATTTCAAGTGACCTTGAATTCCTGCAGTCAGTCAGGCCTTCAGTTAAGAATTTATTGATCTCCTTGCTTTGTGTGGGCGCCTGGGTCCTGTCAAAAACAGTCCTTGCCTCCAACCTAGTTAGTGAGATGAGATCAGGACACAGAGAGCCACATAAGTGAAGACAGAGTGAAGGGATCCATGTGCTCTCAGGTGTTTATATAGGCAAGGGATGAGTCCTTTGTTCTCTTCCTTTGGCCCTACTATGGAGTTTATAGTATTTTTATAGGGTAAGGGGCCCAACTACTCAGATACTTTGGAGCTACAAAATTTGAAAACTTGGACTGTAGGCTCAGCAGTTTTCTCAGAGCTATGAAACCTGCCACTTGTTAATTATCCCATTAGTTTCAGGTCTTGTTCAGGTTAAGTAAAGAGTGTAAGTTGGGACCAAAGAAATAGCATAGCAGTAGGGCATTTGCCTTGCATGTGACCAACCCAGGATGGACCTGGATTTGATTCCTGGCATCCCATATGGTCCCCTATCCTACCAGGAGCGATTTCTGAGTGCAGAGCCAGAAGTAACCCCTGAGTGCCACCAGGTATGGCCCAAAAACCAAAAACCAAACCAAAACAAAAAAAAGTAAATTAAGGAAGGCAGGGGCTGGCCAGAGCAATTAGGTAGTACATTAGGTAGAGCAGGTTGGGTGTTTGCCTTACATGTAATCTACCCAGGATTTATCCCAGTACCATAGATGGCTCCCCTAACCCTCCAAGGAGTGACTAGAGTCATGAGCCAAGGCTAAGTTTTGTGCACAATTGGGTATGGCTCCAAAACAAAACAAACAAAACAAAAAAGGAAGGAAGAGTGAACAGTTCAATTCATAGTCTCTAAAACTTGAATCACATTCAATGTCCACTTAAAAGTTAATATCTAGCGGGTAGAGTGGTAGCACCATAATCTGAATGCATGTTATAAATGTGGAAAATGGGGGTTCCATCCCCAGCATCATGTGGTCTCCTGAGCACTGCAGAGAGCAATGCTTGAGCACTGCCAAAGTGTAGCTCAAAAATAAAACAAAACAAACAGAAAAGTGACCTCCAATTTAGACACCAAAAAACCTGAAATATTTTGGAACAACTTAGGTACACAGTTATTTTCAATGTTAATTTAAGAAATATATTCACAAATTAACAATCATAATTTAGTTTTTATTTGAGATTACTTAGTAAAAAAAATACACAGCAGATGGTAAAATTTAATAGAGGAAAATAAACATAAAACATCTCAATAATTTTTACATGAATTACATGCTGAAACTATTTTTACATGAGGCAAATAAACTATTAAATTCATTCCAACAATTTTTTAACTTTAATATGTCTACAGAAATTTTTTATTTATATACTGGCTTGTAGTGTTACAGCCCTTAAGATGGGCTTGGATGGTGGATGGAGGCCTTTGTTCTTAGGCCCCGGCCATGTGTCTCCATCGCTCATTGACTGGCAGGTCTGGGTCCAGGAAAGCGATGGGTATCGAACTCACTCACAGGCAGGCTTCCAGAGAGACAACATCTTTATTTAGCCCTAGCCAACAGATGTGGCTGCTAACCATTTACGCATTCAGCCCGGAATATTCTCGCTTCTCCCTCAGCCATAGCTCTCCATCCAGGTAAATGCCAATTCCTCTCCATCCTGGCCAAAGACCAAAAGACCCTAATCCCTTGGCCCAAAGACCTTATCTAACCTTCCCAAGACCACTCCCAGGAATGGGAGGGGTCTTTCAGGTAAGGTTACACATAATATCCCGGGAGGAGTCACACTGGCTTACAGATTTCTACTGAATACAGTGGCCAAGTAGATATGGCTAAGACATAGCAGTTATCCAGGAGTGATAAGCCCTGAGCACTGCAAGTGAGGAGCAGGTAAAAGTTTAACATGTCATATAACAAGGTGGCAGGCTACAAAATTAACTCACAGAAATCAATGGCCTTCCTTTTTTTTCTTTTTGTGGTTTTTGGGCCACACCTGGCGGTGCTCAGGGGTTATTCCTGGCTGCTCAGAAATAGCTCCTGGCAGGCACGGGGGGACCAAATGGGACACTGGGATTCGAATCAACCACCTTTGGTCCTGGATCGGCTGCTTGCAAGGCAAACACCGCTGTGCTATCTCTCCGGGCCCTCAATGGCCTTTCTATACACCAATAATAATAGGGAAGAAATGGACATTAAGAAAACAACCCCACTCACAATAGTGCCACACAAACTCAAATATCTTGGAATCAACTTGACTAAAAATGTGAAGGACCTATACAAAGAAAACTATAAAACTCTGCTCCAAGAAATAACAGAGGACACATGGAAATGGAAGCACATACCCTGCTCCTGCATTGGCAGGATTAACACATCAAAATGGCAATACTCCCCAAAGCATTGTACAGACTTAATGCAATCCCTCTAAAGATACCCATGACATTCTTCAAAGAAGTGGATCAGGCACTTTTGAAATTCATTTGGAACAATAAACACCCTCGAATAGCTAAAGCAATCATTGGGAAAAATAATATGGGAGGAATTACTTTCCCCAACTTTAAACTGTACTACAAAGCAATAGTTATCAAAACAGCATGGTATTGAAATAAAGACAGGCCTTCAGATCAGTGGAATAGGCTTGAATACTCAGAGAATGTTCCCCAGACATACAATCACCTAATTTTTGATAAAGGAGCAAGAAATCCTAAATGGAGCAAAGAAAGCCTCTTCAACAAGAGGTGTTGGCACAACTGGCTAGCCACTTGCAAAAAATTGAACTTAGACCCCCAGCTAACATCATGTACGAAGGATAAATCCAAATGGATGAAAGATCTCGATATCAGACCCGAAACCATAAGATATATAGAACAACAGGTAGGCAAAACACTCCAGGACATTGAGACTAAAGGCATCTTCAAAGAGGAAACTGCACTCTCCAAGCAAGTGAAAGCAGAGATTAACAGATGGGAATATAGTAAACTGAGAAGCTTCTGCACCTCAAAAGAAATATTGCCCAGGACACAAGAGCCACCCACTGAGTGGGAGAAACTATTCACCCAATACCCATCAGATAAGGGTCTAATCTCCAAAATATACAAGTCACTGACAGAACTTTACAAGAAAAAAAACATCTAATCCCATCAAAAATGGGGAGAAGAAATGGACAGACACTTTGACAAAGAAAAAATATATATGGCCAAAAGACACATGAAAAAATGCTCCACATCACTAATCACCAGGGAGATACAAATCAAGACAACTATGAGGTACCACCTCACACCCCAGAGATTGGCACACATCATAAAGAATGAGAACAAGCAGTGTTGGCAGGGATGTGGAGAGAAAGGAACTCTTATCCACTGCTGGTGGGAATGCCGTCTAGTTCAACCTTCATGGAAAGCAATATGGAGATTCCTCCAAAAACTGGAAATCGAGCTCCCATACAACCCAGCTATACCACTTCTAGGAATATACCCTAGGAACACAAAAGTACAATAGAAAAATCCCTTCTTTACACCTATATTCATTGCAGCACTATTTACCATAGCAAGAATCTGGAAACAGCCAGAAACTGTGGTACATATACACAATGGAATATTATGCAGCTGTCAGGAGTGATGAAGTCATGAAATTTTCCTATACATGGATGTACATGGAATCTATTATTCTGAGTGAAATAAGTCAGAGAGAGAGAGAGAGAGAGAGAAAGACACAGAATGGTCTCACTCATCTATGAGTTTTAAGAAAAATGAAAGACATTCTTGCAATAATAATTTTCAGACACAAAAAAGAGCTGGAAGTTACAGCTCACCTTAAGAAGCTTACCACAAACAGGGATGGGTTTAGTTAGAGAAATAACTATGTTTTGAACTATCCTAATAATGAGAATGTATGAGGGAAATAGAAAGCCTGTCTAGAGTACAGGCGGAGGTTAGGTGAGGAGGAGGGAAATTTGAGACATTGGTGATGGGAATGTTGCACTGGTGACGGGTGGTATTCTTTACATGACTGAAACCCAAACACAATCATGTATGTAATAAAGTTGGTTAAATAAAAAAAAAACTACACAGGAAAAAAAAAGTTTAACATGTCCAAAATCTGCTTGACCACCCAGAACAGTAGAAACCTGAAGGAGGACAGGCTATTTTAGCTGTAGGTGGGCTGGCTCTGTACACCCTCAAAATGATGTCACCTTATCCTGTACCTTGCACATAAGACAAAAATCCTGCTTTGAGCTAGGACATGGTATATCCCTTTCTCATTGTTTTCTTACTTAATTTACAATAACCCTCTGAGAAGTCTGATTTCTCTTTCCCCATTGAGCTGGAAGATGAAAACAGAAAGATTCATGGACTAAATCCATTTTCCCTACTTACATTCCACTCTAACCTGTGCACAGTTTTATCATGAGGCATTTTAATGATGCTATTTTTTTATTTTAAATAAATGGTAGGTTCAAGAGAAACATTCTACCAAAAAGCCCCCAAACTATACATGATTAACAGTACCATCATTTGAATATTAAGCCCTCTAAAATGAGATTTTTAAAAGGCTCATTTTTAAAACGTTGTGGAAACAGGCAGTCAGTAACACATTTGTTCCCAACCTCTACTGATAGAAAGGTGTGGTTTTTCAATAAAAATCTTTGGGACAGAGAAGCTATTCCTCCAAGTCTCCTGGCTAATAAGTGTAGAGAGAATACATGCATTCTCCAGGAAATACAAGTCCTAGAGAACTGAGTTCATTCCAAGAGATGCTAGAAGACCACACAAAAATTTCTCCATTCAGTTAGCAACATTACCAAGCACAAAGAAACAAGGGCTGTAACGATGGTACATACATGAGGTAAAGCTGGGTAAGTTGGCAGGGATAGAGAACACATAGTCATGCAAATCAGGGCTCTGGATTTAACTGCAAATCCCACTGCCAGTTTCTGGATGGACGGAGACCCGAAATAAGGTGGGTGGATCTGAGCCTTTCTAAAGATAGACAAAGGACACACCAGGGTCAGGCAGGGCAGTGCCGAAGCCATTTCAGTAACTCAAGAGCAGAAATGAGGGTGAGGACCTTCAGTGGCTGGCAGCACTGAGCAATGAGATGAGCTGAAGAAGCAGAGACTGCTCGTATTTGTGATGTGGCAAGATGTGGAAGTCATTCTGCAGATGCTTAGAGGTCAGAAGTATGGATGATATGGAGATATTGTCACCTGGATCCCCAGATGTGCTGAGTTAAGAGGAGTCTAACTTCCAGCTACCAATTCCTTCAGACCATCATGTCCACAGTAGTTGTTCCCTGTGATACAGTGACATAGGAGCCAACGCTCTCAATCATCCCAGAACACTGCCAGCGGTTCAAAGAAAGGGGCTGTGTCATTGCTCTGATAGAGGGGAAACCCCAATAAACATCCTACACCCCCAAAGCTATCTCAGGATCTGTTTCTAGAGAATCCAAAAGCAAAAAATCCAATTGGAATGACTTCTCAGTCCAACGATCTAGGAATGAAAATATACATGTATCCAGATATACTTCTTTCCTTTTTTAGTATAACTAGAACTTCTAGGAACATACTAGCTGTCTGCAATCCCAGCAGGAAAAACTATTTTGGCTCTAAAGATTCAAAGGAAAATAATATGGCAAAAAAAAAGAGGAAGACAGAAATGATCGTTCTCCACACTCCAACCATGAACCCTCTGCCCCATGCAACAAGACTTTGAGATTATAAGTCAGACCCACACCAGAGGACTATAGGAAGGAGGCAAGTTCCAGTGCTTTGCAATGACTTTTGCTGAAATAATCATCCTTCTTCCACTCTAGTTTTAAATTAATCAAATTAATCTTAGCATTGGGTTTTCCCAAAGTCCCATGATATTCGCACATACTATTTTGGGGTTTTTCTTTGGTTATTATATGTAATATATATACACACATATATTATATGTTATACTATTCCAGTAACAGGGTAATAAAGAGAGCCCCCAATTATTCTGTATGCTTAGAGTCAAGATCTAAGCGGTCAAGATGAGAGGGGGATCCATTCTAGGACAATCTTCGATCTTCCAAGACATACAATGTTATGGCCCAAGCATAACTCTCATGGCCAAGGAGCTAGTGCTACATGGGTAATGCACACTTGGTGTTCTTGAAGTGCTGCAGAGGGATGATCAAATAGGCTTGGGTACTCAAGAAATCAGAAAGTAACACTATGTCTTCTAGCCTTGCATTCCTTCCTAAACTAGTTCAAACTGAAACAAAAGTCAGGGGGAATTAAAGAAATGCTGCAGACCTTTTCCAAATCTCTCTTCCCAACTGGAGGCAGAAAGAAACCTAAGGAGCATTTAATTTCTTGGTACTACTGATGGTGTCCTTATGTACACATGCTCACTCAGGGACTCTACCAGGGTAAGTGGTCCGAGGACACTTGGGCTCATGTCCACTCCATTTCCCACAGAAACAAGCAGAGGCAATGAGAGCGGTCAAAAGCCAGAGCCTACAATTATCTGGTGGTTGGTTGTAGCCCTCCTCACAAGTGGGGCTACTATTACACCCAATCTTCCCCCACCAGTCTTCAAATTATCTATGACTAATGAGCACTTTGGGAACAGTTTCAGACACATACATAATCCTCTTTCCTGACGTCAGCAACAGAAATTAATGACTATGTGGATCGCTGAGAGACAGAAAATGCATTATAATGGTCAAGGGAACTGTTACACTCTCCAGGAAGGGGGTGGGATGGGGGCGTGGTGCCGTATTAACTGGAAAGTTCAGTGTTCCTTTGTATTCCTACAAGCAGTAGATGAAACCCAGCCCAGTGGTGGAGTTGGCTCAAGCCCTTGGGACTGTCAGAGAGATTTGGGTGTGGGTGGCATATACCCCTCAACCCTCAGTGCTTGACACTGGCGCATCAGTTCCTGCTGGGACTTAACAAGGTCAACTGACCAACCAGATTGGGTCTGGCCTTATTAAGGGCCACCTCACCCATAGGCCCTACTTGCAGAGAGGGTTTGCTGGTCAAGTTAGATTGTGAACTGCTTGTGCGAATGGAGGCACCTAAACAAGAACTTCCAGTATCTCAATAAAAAGCTGATGTTCCCTGAAAAGCATGTGGTGGGGTTTATATGAGGTTGTTTCCCCAAAGCATACTGTATGCTAGAAGAATTTAAAGGATGTGAAGATCTGCTGAGACTCTGGTTAGGTGTCAAAGACAGGTGAGAACAAATCCTCACTCAGCAAATCAACACCATCTTGTATTTAAGGTTGCTAGGGGACTATAGATACTTTCAAAAGAACTAACAGAATTAGTCCCACAGCCAACGCCTAAACTCCTTTCTTGAACTAATTTCAAGGTATTTTCTAGACCTGGAACCACAACTGACACCAGATTGATGCCAGATTTTTTTTTTCAGGCCACACACATTTATGCTCAGGAGTTACTCCTGGCTAAGCGCTCAGAAATTGTCCCTGGTTTGGGGGGACCATATGGGACGCTGGGGGATTGAACCTCGGTCCTTCCTTGGCTAGCGCTTGCAAGGCAGACACCCTACCTCTAGTGCCACCTCGCCGGCACCAGATACCAGATTTTGATTTAAAAAATATCCCATCTATTCCTTCCCTTAATTGTGATGTTCCCAACAAATCAAATTAGAGAAGATGATGGAAAATGAAAACATGGCACATTCTGCCACTTGAAACAGATGTTCAAAGACAGAGTCTAAAAAATTAGCTTGTCATTTCCCTTCTAAGAATAATTAATTTTTTTGGAAATGAAACGTTGCTTTAAATTGTGCCCTAAATGTAAGTGTTTACCTACTCTGTGGAGGGAAATGTGGCAATACCAAACATGCATTAAAAAACAAGGTTCCTGGACTCAGACAGCTTCAGTTCAACAGGTACTTTTCCAATTTCATACTTCTGAACTACAGCACGTAACTCTTTGATCATCTAGGTGATTCTCTGGTTTTCCCTGTTGCATATTTTTATATCTTTGTCCTTACATTAACACTGGGTATTTAATAAAATTCCTGTATATTTCATTTATCTGAAGTGCTCGGGATTGAACCCAGAGACTCACATATGTGAGACAGGTGCTTTACCAGGAAGTCACTTGCCTGGTTCCCTTAAATTCAATTTTGAATGATCTTTTCCACTAAGTTTTGTTTAACCCTGTGTTTGTCTTTAACCCTATTCCTTTTCTAGACAGATAAGCACTCAAAGATACTTTACTTAGGTCTATATTCATTCCTGTCCCACAGTTAGTAATGTATCTAGAACAAATTTTCCATGACTTCAGAAACTTGGGCTTAAATATTAAGAAAAAGATAGATGCACAAAGATTTGATCCATAAAGATAAATCCATATAAATTTGAGGGCCACAGAAGTAGAACAGGGATAAATATGCTTGCCTTGTGCATAGTTTACCTCAGTTTGAGTTCAGAACTGCATATGGTCCACCAAGCACCATCCAGAATTATCCATGAACACAGAGTAAGTTACCCTGACTGAGCATGACTAGGACTGGCCCCAAACCAATAACAAAAAAGTCCATAGAGCACACCAACCCAAAGTGCACACAAATACATACATACATTCATTCATACAGAGAGGATATACAGAGGGATAACTATGGTTTGAATAAGTAAGAAAGGAGAATGGGATCATATTTGCCTCCTATAAACTGCTGAGATAGTACCAGCTTCATACTACGACCCCATTATATAACTAATGCAGATGCTATGTAGCATTGCTTACCCTGTGACTATGAAATATTTGTCCAGCAGGCCCTGCTCTCTCATCAGAAACACTAATGATAGAACTTGAGGTCACCACCTTCCAGTGGAATTAAGGTGTTTAAATGTATTTCTTGGAATCTTATATAAGAACTAGGTCCTGGTAAATGTACAGAAGAAAACATACAGGAGGTAAAAACCCTAGCTCTAGTTCAATAGGCCTAAGGAAGGCAGACCGGTGATTCAATTTGTTCTAACAAGATAGTGGCAATTAATATTAGAGGAGTTGTAGGATAACTACCATGAGTAAAAGTGTCATTATTGAAACCTTTGGACTTTTCAGTTGTTATTACTTTCTTTTTTTATTTTTTTATTTTTTTATTTTTTTTGGGCCACACCCATTTGATGCTCAGGGGTTATTCCCGGCTAAGCGCTCGGAAACTGCCCCTGACTTGGAGGGACCACATGGGATGCCTCCGGGGGATCGAACCGCAGTCGCGATCTTTTCTTGGCTAGTGCTTGCAAGGCAGACACCTTACCTCTAGCGCCACCTCTCTGGCCCCCAGTTGTTATTACTTTCAATGCTAGCAACAAACATATAAAGCTGTATTAGAATAATCCTGATTGGTAAAAGGCAGTGAGGCCACAGAGTTTGTTCAGAGTCCCTTATTCACTGACTTCTAAATCAGGGTTTCAGTCTAGAAGATGGTCAGATTCCAAAGTCTGGGATCTTCATATTATACCACGTAGATGACAATGGTGATGATGTGATAATAATATTTTTTTTTATTTGGATGTGAAGGCCTACACTCCATGGTAGGTAAAGAGAAGCTACTTCCATCTCTGTGTTTGAGAGTCACTCCTGGCATTGCCAGGTATAGAACTGGGGTTGGAAGCATAAAAGCCAGTGCCTTAATCTCTGGACAATGGCCCCTACCATGAAGACTAGAGTAGGAAGATAACGAATCCAGAGGATGCTTTCACTGCATGCTAAGGGTCAAAAATAGAGAGGAAGGTCTTTTCATTTGGCACAAGTCTCCCCTGGTGGCTCATTTCTAGAATAAACTTGCAAGAACCATAAAAGCCCAACACACCACAAGTTCAAATTGGAAGGGTCCAGAAACAGACACTGGACTTGAAAAGACCCTTCCAGGCAGTTAACTTCAATGAATAGGTTTTATAGGAGATAAAAACTAAATCCAGAGAGAAAGGAGTTTCCCGGGGTCTCCCAGCTGTGACAGCAAAGTCCTGATTGAAGCCCAGGAGGCCCTTCTCACAGTGGCAGCTGCCTCATTCTGTGCACTCTAGAAATGGGCAGCAGGAAGCACCCTTCAGTCAGAGCTGTAACCTGGAGGAAGAGCCAACAAACCCCAGGGACCCCAGTAGAGCAAGTGGCGGAGGCTATTCAGAGCAAACAGGACAGTCTTTTTTTTTTTTTTTCCTTTTTGAAATCATCCATTTTGACACCCACACTGACCTAGTTCTCTAGATAATTGCCAGTGCCCTATTTTATTCTCACCTAGCCTCAGGCTACCTCCGAAAACCCTTTCCCAGGTAGATCATAATTAATCACTCTTTCCTATGCAATTCCTCAGCATGTTTCTTGGAATGACATCATTCTGCCATACCAAAAAATGACTTATTTTTTCTTCTTGGGCCCCATTCCTCTATATTGTGAAGAGAAACATCTTGCGGGCAGAACTTTTACCAATGTTTCCACAGAGGCAGGTATGTTCGTAGACTCTCTAGAATTCTTCTGGTGTGGATAGGGATCCTGGTTTATGACCTGAAACAATGGTTGTTTTCCTGCCCAGAGTACCCTCTTTTGTGAAAAGGTTCTAAGAAGGCTTTTTTGTTTCCTCCTAGGCTAGTTGATAAGAGGAAAGCAAACTAATATAAATAAATTATTTTGGGTTGCTGTCTGCAACAAGAGCAAGTGTCCAATACATGCGTAATCTTATTGTGGCTATTATGAGTGCATTCCTGGGGTATTGGGTACTGCCTGGTAGTTTTTCCTGGCTGAGCAGATAAAACTTGTGGAGAGATCCTTGATGTCACAGTATGTGGAAATATATAGTTCTGGGGTCATTCAAGTCAACCGCAGAAACTATGAGAGTCACTGAAATATTCACAGCAATGAAATCCAGTTTTCCATCTCACACACACACACACACACACACACACAATCCACTGTGTCTCCCTATGGTCCTGTCTCCAAGGCATGTCGTCAGAGTGAAATGTTTTACAAGTGTAGAAGGTATTTGCTTAGGAGTTATTTTAAGGACCAAATGCTTGTTTCAAAAGAAAAAATTATTTTTTCAATGAAATCCTTGACTGTCAAGATGACCAATGATTTCAAGACCCAGGCAAGCAATTCTGTCAAACAAATGTAAAAACAGCAGTGCACCCGCCACTACTATTCCTAGGGAAAGGCAGATTCGGTAATACATCAAAATAGGTGAGCTATTCCTGCACTGACACAGGACCTTTAGTGTTCCCAATTTTGTTTTGGCATAATCTTGTTTTTTTTTTTTTTTTTTTTTATAATTTTTTATTATGAATTATGAGAACAAAAGATGCAAAGAAAGAGGATAAGGTAAAGTTACAGTGGAAGGACAATCACCCATAACATAATTATCAGAAGAAGTCCCCTTGCTGATATCTTAACTTTGAATTTTCACCAAAGAAAGTTAAGATAAATAAAACAGAATCCATGTGCAATTACTTTTTCCCTCAAGTCCCCAGATTGTAGCACATTATAATATTTCTTAACAGCACACAAGGCAATCTAAAGCCATCAAACTTACGTAACTCCTTAAACATTAGAGGCATAGTATTTTTTACATTTCCATGTACATGCATATTAGCTTAAGTTAACCTCAAATTTTAAGTGGGTGTGTTTTAAGGATTAGAGTCAAAGGAGCACAGTAAAAACGGTGTTAGAGTGGCAATTGTTGTTTGCATAGGCCCTCCAAAATATGAGAGGCATGGAAAGGAATAGCCTTGGCCTAAATACAAAGAGATCCTACCCCTGAAGTTTCCTGGCATAAGACCAGCTCTAGGCCTCAGGAAAGTTATCGTTCGCTCCAAGACATTGTCCGTAGCGCCAACACACTTATCACACAGTCTCTGTTGTTGGTCTCATGTTTCTGTATTAAAGATTCTGGAATCTGCATGTCCTACATTGAAGTCATGATGTGGAGTGCCTTTTCGTTTCACCTCACCATGAAAGGGGAATGCAGGAAGCCCTGTCCTGTAAGCAGGTTGTTGTTGTTAAGTCTTCTCAGTGTTAAGGGAAGTCTCTTTTGAGCAGGACGATGTCTGAGCAGTGGTAGGGTCTTCCGTGGTAGAGGATTGCTTCCAGGTGATGTTATAGACAAACCTCACCATAAAGGGGCAATACAGCAAGCCCTGTCCAGTAAACAGGTCATTGTTCTTGTTGTCTTCTCAGTGTTAAGGGATGTCTCTTTTGAGTAGATCGATGTCAGAGCAGCTGTAGGGTCGTCCCTGGTACAGGAATGCCTCCAGGTGATGTTATATACAACCTTGGATGTTTTGTAAATGTCTTCTGTAGATCAAGGGGTAAATGGAGAATGCCCATTCTTCTGAGGCCTGTGCCAGGTCTTTATGTCAATGTTCAGGGTGTAAGGTCTCATTGCACTACAAGATTTGTGAGTTCCCATTTCTATTAGATAAGAACTTATTGGTATGTATAGTATTTTCCTATGTTAGTGTGCCTACGCAAACAAGATATAAAGCCACGTGGTGCTATCAGATATATGGGGGAATAAGAACATTTCCAACAAGACCCATGACTTGGTTCAAACATAAGTATTAAACTGAGGGATTCTTTCACACCAAATTCCATATTGAGCAGTTCATAAAGAGAAGATAAAAAACATGGGGGGGGGATCATCACTGTATAAGAAAGTATTTAGCAAAAGTTATAGCCGTCAAAGAAAACACCCATAAAATGTTGAAAAGATATGTGTCCTTTTTATGCCTTTTAAAATAGTTGGGTGGGTGTTAACTCTAGGGCACCACTTTGGTCTGTGAATTAGGACTCAACAGTACTTAAGTTAGAAAGGGTAAAAAAGGAGTAATGATGATAGGAGTTAAAGAAGTTAAAGAGAAATATGAACTTATGAAGGGGTATGCAAAAGGGCAGAGTACAAAATGGACATTCTGCATACATAAAAACATAATTCAATGATAGTGAGTACTATTAATGTTTCTTGTGAGAGTACTATTAATGTTTCTTGTAAGCGCGGGGGCGATAGCCCCCGCGCGATTTTGAAAATATAGACTGGACAGAGATTACCAGTGCCAGCCAAGCCTCCTCCTGCTAGACTCCCGGCTCCCAGGAAGGAGAGATCCTTCAAGAAGCTGGGAGAACAGAAGTTCAGAGCCCCACCCAGACCCTCCCTAAGGAGCCGCATGGATAGTGGGGGAAGGCCTAGGGTACCTTCAAACTCCACCAAGGGACCCAACTCACCGGCTTGCCCAGGGGTATGGCCCGGGGAAGCCCTGGAGATCTGGAGCAAGGCGGCAGAGGGGTGCTGGGGTTACCCAAATCCCGCTCCCCCCCCCTAGGCCTGGCCAAGCAGGCCTCCGGCATGGCGTGGGCCTGCCAAGCCTCCTCCTGCTAGACTCCCGGCTCCCAGGAAGGAGAGATCCTTCAAGAAGCTGGGAGAACAGAAGTTCAGAGCCCCACCCAGACCCTCCCTAAGGAGCCGCATGGATAGTGGGGGAAGGCCTAGGGTACCTTCAAACTCCACCAAGGGACCCAACTCACCGGCTTGCCCAGGGGTATGGCCCGGGGAAGCCCTGGAGATCTGGAGCAAGGCGGCAGAGGGGTGCTGGGGTTACCCAAATCCCGCTCCCCCCCCTAGGCCTGGCCAAGCAGGCCTCCGGCATGGCGTGGGCCTGCCAAGCCTCCTCCTGCTAGACTCCCGGCTCCCAGGAAGGAGAGATCCTTCAAGAAGCTGGGAGAACAGAAGTTCAGAGCCCCACCCAGACCCTCCCTAAGGAGCCGCATGGATAGTGGGGGAAGGCCTAGGGTACCTTCAAACTCCACCAAGGGACCCAACTCACCGGCTTGCCCAGGGGTATGGCCCGGGGAAGCCCTGGAGATCTGGAGCAAGGCGGCAGAGGGGTGCTGGGGTTACCCAAATCCCGCTCCCCCCCCTAGGCCTGGCCAAGCAGGCCTCCGGCATGGCGTGGGCCTGCCAAGCCTCCTCCTGCTAGACTCCCGGCTCCCAGGAAGGAGAG
Source organism: Suncus etruscus (assembly GCF_024139225.1). Classification (NCBI taxonomy): domain Eukaryota; kingdom Metazoa; phylum Chordata; class Mammalia; order Eulipotyphla; family Soricidae; genus Suncus; species Suncus etruscus. The sequence goes on from NC_064853.1 coordinate 19,124,575, forward strand.
ATCCTTCAAGAAGCTGGGAGAACAGAAGTTCAGAGCCCCACCCAGACCCTCCCTAAGGAGCCGCATGGATAGTGGGGGAAGGCCTAGGGTACCTTCAAACTCCACCAAGGGACCCAACTCACCGGCTTGCCCAGGGGTGTGGCCCGGGGAAGCCCTGGAGATCTGGAGCAAGGCGGCAGAGGGGTGCTGGGGTTACCCAAATCCCGCACCCCCCCCCTAGGCCTGGCCAAGCAGGCCTCCGGCATGGCGTGGGCCTGCCAAGCCTCCTCCTGCTAGACTCCCGGCTCCCAGGAAGGAGAGATCCTTCAAGAAGCTGGGAGAACAGAAGTTCAGAGCCCCACCCAGACCCTCCCTAAGGAGCCGCATGGATAGTGGGGGAAGGCCTAGGGTACCTTCAAACTCCACCAAGGGACCCAACTCACCGGCTTGCCCAGGGGTATGGCCCGGGGAAGCCCTGGAGATCTGGAGCAAGGCGGCAGAGGGGTGCTGGGGTTACCCAAATCCCGCTCCCCCCCCTAGGCCTGGCCAAGCAGGCCTCCGGCATGGCGTGGGCCTGCCAAGCCTCCTCCTGCTAGACTCCCGGCTCCCAGGAAGGAGAGATCCTTCAAGAAGCTGGGAGAACAGAAGTTCATAGCCCCACCCAGACCCTCCCTAAGGAGCCGCATGGATAGTGGGGGGAAGGCCTAGGGTACCTTCAAACTCCACCAAGGGACCCAACTCACCGGCTTGCCCAGGGGTATGGCCCGGGGAAGCCCTGGAGATCTGGAGCAAGGCGGCAGAGGGGTGCTGGGGTTACCCAAATCCCGCTCCCCGCCCTAGGCCTGGCCAAGCAGGCCTCCGGCATGGCGTGGGCCTGCCAAGCCTCCTCCTGCTAGACTCCCGGCTCCCAGGAAGGAGAGATCCTTCAAGAAGCTGGGAGAACAGAAGTTCAGAGCCCCACCCAGACCCTCCCTAAGGAGCCGCATGGATAGTGGGGGAAGGCCTAGGGTACCTTCAAACTCCACCAAGGGACCCAACTCACCGGCTTGCCCAGGGGTATGGCCCGGGGAAGCCCTGGAGATCTGGAGCAAGGCGGCAGAGGGGTGCTGGGGTTACCCAAATCCCGCTCCCCCCCCTAGGCCTGGCCAAGCAGGCCTCCGGCATGGCGTGGGCCTGCCAAGCCTCCTCCTGCTAGACTCCCGGCTCCCAGGAAGGAGAGATCCTTCAAGAAGCTGGGAGAACAGAAGTTCAGAGCCCCACCCAGACCCTCCCTAAGGAGCCGCATGGATAGTGGGGGAAGGCCTAGGGTACCTTCAAACTCCACCAAGGGACCCAACTCACCGGCTTGCCCAGGGGGATGGCCCGGGGAAGCCCTGGAGATCTGGAGCAAGGCGGCAGAGGGGTGCTGGGGTTACCCAAATCCCGCTCCCCCCCCTAGGCCTGGCCAAGCAGGCCTCCGGCATGGCGTGGGCCTGCCAAGCCTCCTCCTGCTAGACTCCCGGCTCCCAGGAAGGAGAGATCCTTCAAGAAGCTGGGAGAACAGAAGTTCAGAGCCCCAATCAGACCCTCCCTAAGGAGCCGCATGGATAGTGGGGGAAGGCCTAGGGTACCTTCAAACTCCACCAAGGGACCCAACTCACCGGCTTGCCCAGGGGTATGGCCCGGGGAAGCCCTGGAGATCTGGAGCAAGGCGGCAGAGGGGTGCTGGGGTTACCCAAATCCCGCTCCCCCCCCTAGGCCTGGCCAAGCAGGCCTCCGGCATGGCGTGGGCCTGCCAAGCCTCCTCCTGCTAGACTCCCGGCTCCCAGGAAGGAGAGATCCTTCAAGAAGCTGGGAGAACAGAAGTTCAGAGCCCCACCCAGACCCTCCCTAAGGAGCCGCATGGATAGTGGGGGAAGGCCTAGGGTACCTTCAAACTCCACCAAGGGACCCAACTCACCGGCTTGCCCAGGGGTATGGCCCGGGGAAGCCCTGGAGATCTGGAGCAAGGCGGCAGAGGGGTGCTGGGGTTACCCAAATCCCGCTCCCCCCCCTAGGCCTGGCCAAGCAGGCCTCCGGCATGGCGTGGGCCTGCCAAGCCTCCTCCTGCTAGACTCCCGGCTCCCAGGAAGGAGAGATCCTTCAAGAAGCTGGGAGAACAGAAGTTCAGAGCCCCACCCAGACCCTCCCTAAGGAGCCGCATGGATAGTGGGGGAAGGCCTAGGGTACCTTCAAACTCCACCAAGGGACCCAACTCACCGGCTTGCCCAGGGGTATGGCCCGGGGAAGCCCTGGAGATCTGGAGCAAGGCGGCAGAGGGGTGCTGGGGTTACCCAAATCCCGCTCCCCCCCCCTAGGCCTGGCCAAGCAGGCCTCCGGCATGGCGTGGGCCTGCCAAGCCTCCTCCTGCTAGACTCCCGGCTCCCAGGAAGGAGAGATCCTTCAAGAAGCTGGGAGAACAGAAGTTCAGAGCCCCACCCAGACCCTCCCTAAGGAGCCGCATGGATAGTGGGGGAAGGCCTAGGGTACCTTCAAACTCCACCAAGGGACCCAACTCACCGGCTTGCCCAGGGGTATGGCCCGGGGAAGCCCTGGAGATCTGGAGCAAGGCGGCAGAGGGGTGCTGGGGTTACCCAAATCCCGCTCCCCCCCCTAGGCCTGGCCAAGCAGGCCTCCGGCATGGCGTGGGCCTGCCAAGCCTCCTCCTGCTAGACTCCCCCATAATCTTGTTTTTAAAAAAATTATGTAATGAGAACTGGGGTTGGAAACAGCAATCTCCATTTTTCCTGCAGTCCTCTGGTTTAATAAGACAACCACTAGCACCAGGTTTATTTAAAAGAACGTTTTATTGCTACAAAAATAGGAAAGAGGTCAACAATATGTAAGCCACTATGTTCAAAATAAAAATTATATTAAAAAAAAAAGGAAAGAGATGATCCTTTCTGGGAAGGGGGCCTCCTAAGTAATGCTCAAGAGTCATTCCCAGAATTCCTCATCTCACTGGGCTAGTGATTCAATGCAAAAACCCAAGGATGTGACGTTGCTCATGCTCTGAGGTACCAGGGATGCTTGAGCCAAGAACAGAGCTGGAAACTTCTGGGCCCCCACCTGGTGGTGCTGAGAATTGTACCAGAATCAGGTGCATGCCTAACTTTATACCATTTCCTGGGCCCAGAAAGGAGATCTTAGAGGTTGGAATGACAGCATTTGCCTTGTACATGGCCAACATGGGACAGACCCAGGTTTGATCTCTAGCATCCCATATGGTTCCCCAAGCCTACAAGGAGTGATTTCTGAGTGCAGAGCCAGTAGTAACCCCTGAGCGATGCCAGCTGTGGCTCAACCCAACCCCCTAACCCCCACCCCCAAAAGAAAGATCTTAAAGTAAAGAGCACTTCAAGAAATGACATACATTTCTTTTCTAACTATTTTCTCTTGTGACCACTCATATCAATGAACAATGAACCTAGACCCAATAATGGTCTCTACCCTAACACCATTGTTTGCTATTCAGGATTCAAAAAATGGCCAGCATTTCCTTCTTCACCTTGGGTGATTCCATGAACTCAAACCACAGGTCCCCACATAAACAAGCCAGTCTGTCCAGGGTTTACCACACAAAACCACACATCTGGAGATTTGCAGACATCTGGGTCTTTTCTATCAAGTAGACCAAACATGATTCGGGTAATTGACCAAATTTTTCACTTCCCAACCAGATGTCTTATGTTCATATAAATGAAGCCAATTTTTTACTTTCATGTGCAGATAAGCTAGACATTAATTCACCCCTGGAGGGCAAAATTAATTGCTGGTTCTCAATGAGTACTAAATTACATATTACTTCTTTTGGCTTCCCTAACTCAATTACCTTTGAGAAAGTTTTTCTTCTCTTGTTCTAAAAAGCAGAACCCTCATCTTAGAAATGTGCTGTTGTTTGAAATGTTTATTCTTCTTTATTCTAATGGCATGGAGGCCAACTATGTACTTCATCAGTGCTTCTCAAATAGTGGGGCGCCCCCCCCCAGGCGCGTTTGACCTCAGCAAACACTGTCATGACAAGCTAAGCCCTGTGTTTATGTCTCTGTATGTCTCTGGAGCTGATTGTTGCTGTGTCCTGCTTCAAACCCTGCTTCGAAAAGCTATGCATTGCAAAACATGTCATTTTAGCCATTAATCCAAACATCACCTCTGATTAAAAAATCAGCTCAAATTATTTTATATATTTTTATTTTGCAAGTTAAAGTTTTTTTAAATAAAGATACTATTTACAGTAGCGCAGGGGTGTGTGAAACATGTTTTCTTCTTCCTAGGGGGGCATGACATAAAATAATTGAGAATCACTGTACTACATCAAGCAAAGAATGCTGTAATGAAAAGATTGTGATGAACTGGGTACTAATGCTTTGTACAACCTACTTTAGAGAAAGTTACTTTAACTCTCTGAATTCTATTTCTGCAGATACAAATCATAAAACTCATCTCAACAAATGCTATTGAGACATGAACGCCATTCCTTTAATAAACTTGTGTTTCAGTCAAGAGACAACACTGAAGAGGGTCAGTTTGTGTATGTATGTGTGTGTTTGTGTGTATGTGTGTATGTATGTGTGTTTGGGGATGGGGATCTCTATAAAGAGCTCATCAGGTACTGCCACAAAAGTCATGTTTACTTAATATGTATGAATAAATGAAAATTCTACTCTCCCATGGAGGAGTTGCCTTTAGTAGTTTTAAACGAAAGTATGAGAACTCCCCCTGGTTTTTAAAGGGAGTAACCAGTTCATGAAAGGAAGGATATGTCTGAACCCTTTCCTCCCCCTTTCCATACTGGAATTTTCTCTGATCATGTGTGTTTAAAGAATTTTTGTGGTTATCAATGACCCTTCACCTTCTATGCTGTTATCCTGACAACCAGCCATTTACCAGACAGAAATGGAAAACAGAGAACAAAAAGCCCTTTCAGCAGGTTGAGAAGGCAAAACATAACCACAAAGACAATATTCAAAGACTATTGTCTTTGTCTTTGAGACCTTACAGGGGGAAATAAGTGGGGGGAAAATTCTGATATACTGATATATACACACTAAGCAGTATGAGCTACATATAGTATTCAACCAGGCAGAGAAAGGCTGTGATACAGATGTCACTTTAGCTGTAGACCTACTTTTAGATGAAAAAAAAAGTCACTTGTTTACTGGCCACTGTGTTTTAATACTCAGGCTACTAATAAATACTGCACATAAAACCAATGAATTGAGCTTGTGGTTGTTTATGCAAGATACTAGGATATTTGATCACCCAAACCAGAAACATATGAATGGGCAAGAAGGAATAGAACATGGCTCTGGGTTTTTAATCAGTTTTCTAATAAGCAGGGCTTCTTTTCCCCAATTAAAATCTTCCACAGAAGCCTACTATATAAATATGGACAGTGCAAGTTAAAAATAAATGCTCAAAGTGATGGATGCCCTAACTTTGACACCTCGACAATAACCAGATTTGGGAGGTAGAGGAAAAGAGTTTTGAATCTAGAACTTAGTGGGAAAAAAAAACAAAACAACAACAATAATCCTGATCTGGAGACATCAAAGAGAGAAGGGATTGGGATCGTTGGTTGTAAAACACAAAGTCCCTTCTCTTGGGCTTTTCTGAAGCAGAGAGGCTGAAAAGGCAGAACAGTGAGCCCAGCACAAGGACTTAAGCCTGGGTTCTGGAAGATTCCAGGGATACAGATTCCAAGAGGGATAAAAGGATGTTCCTGGCTGGCAAAGGCCCTGAAAAAACCCAAAGCTCTTCTTAATGTTGTCATGGAGTTTAGAAAAAAAATCCCAAAGTGATACTTCTGACTGGAAGTCACTGAAAGTTTCCATCCAGGTCATCCAATGTATGTAGGGTGTGTGGGTGTGAGAAGAATAGAAGGATGTATGTGCCCATGTCTACTGGGGGAAATGCTCAGACGACTAAGAAGGAAGCACCCAACTTTATAAATGAAACAAAATCAGAGTTCTCCTTTCACAGGCTTTTGCAGGCTCCCTCTCGAAGGTTCTGCTGAGTAACCTCTCTCTCTCTCTTGCTCTCAGATGGAAGTTACCAGGGCTTTCTTTCAGCTAAGATCCCATAGCCAGCAGATGTCTCAAGTTATGCTGATTTCCCATCTAGAATTTCTTCTCTTAAGAGCAAATAGGTGCCTGCAAAAGAGGCAGCAGGAAAGAAAAAGCCTAAAGAATCCTTAAGATACATTCACACCAGCCCTGTCTTCTATCACTCAACCTAAATTAAAGACCTAAAGTCAATCCTCTTGATGTTCATGCTCTTCCCTGAGACACTTGGAATGGGAAAAGATGGTGATGGAAGCACTGCTTATTAAGTGCCTGGGAACGTGCGTGCGTGTGTGTGTGTGTGTGTGTGTGTGGGTGGGTGGGTGGGTGTGTGTGTGTGTTTCATCGAAGGAAACTGAAGTTCGAAACCTTCTTAAGTGAAACTGGGAATTGATACCAGCTGTCTAGCTCCACTTCCCACTCCAACATGCTCCCTTCCTATTGGTCAATTAAAAAATTTGGTCAGACCCAAATAAAATCCAAAGGGCTTAAAAAGGAAAGGAAATGAAAAGGGGGGAAAGAAGCATTAGCATTTGGATTCCTGTGCTGAGCACTTTGTTCCAATCATGCTTATCTGCTGCTTTAGACCAATGTGATCAAAGTTCCCCCAGAATCATCTGGCAGTGAGGTAGAACTGCACATTCTCAGGTCCGACCCAAAGTACAGTTCTTATACTTCCTGCCCTAGAGGTGGGAAGCAGCGACTCCAGATCTCCAAGTGATTTCCATGAGAATCACCTGGAGAGTAAGAGAAGTGAGCAATTCGTAGAGGTACCCCTTGATTTTTGCTCCATGGTTAAAAAGCTGAGCTCGAGAATTCTTAGTTTTACAAGCTCTCGGCAGGTGTGGAGGACAGCTCAGTGGTTAAATTGCCTGCCCTAAGAGCATGAGGCTATGAGTCTGACCCCATAATCCCAAGGGCTCTGAGGACCTCTGTGTCACAATGGAATATCTGCATTCAAGCACATTGCCAGGTATATGATTGCACCTCAACTAAATGATAATATCCATGAAGCATGTGTGAGCACTGTGATAGGTTTGGCAATTTCTGAGAAGCACATGTGTTGGCACCACAACTAGAATGTGTACTGGTTCCTTGAGTAAGGAAGGAGAAGCCCCTGATGAGCCCATGTGCAAGCACAGGTTAAATTTCGCATCCTAGAGCATTCCACCCCCGACTAGCACCAGAACCAGTGTTCCAGCATCCTAGTTCGTGTAACACTCGCCACAGCGTCAACACCAGCAACAAAAGGAATAAAGGGGATGAAAAAGGGGAAAAAAGTTCTCCAATACCCTGATTCACTATCAGATGCAAGCACAGGTTCCCTTCCCTCCCCCAAAAGGATATGGCCAAAGAGAAGAGCCTCACTGAATTTCACACTGAAGTTCTCCAGGTGTGAACTCTGCCTATCAAGCTTGCATGATGGCCTCTGTTCTCTCCAGCTAAGAGAGAGATGAACTTTATCCCAGCCTCCTTGTTGGTCAAATTAAACTTAACACATACTAGAGGGCTGAGAAAATAAATGTGACCATCAAAAATGCTCAGTCAAGTGTCTGTTCCTTAGTAAGCACTAAATAAGAAATAAGCAGTGACGATTTTTATTAATCCCCCTGATAGCAAAGAAAGGTACAGTACTTTCTGGTTCCATTGGAAGGGGCTGGTGTACAGGAAGGGAAACCTCTGGGGCTGCTGACACATTCCCAATGCCTGGGTTCCTGTAATGGAGGAGACACCCCTCCT